>NC_060276.1:1838806-1909576 GCF_021613505.1 Equus quagga
TTGAGAAATCTCCATACTGTTTTCCATAGTGGCTGCACCAGTTTGCATTCCCACCAGCAGTGTATGAGGGCTCCTTTTTCTCCACAACCTCTCCAACATTTGTCACTTTTTGTTTTGGTTATTTTTGTCATTCTAATGGGCGTAAGGTGACGTCTTAGTGTGGTTTTGATTTGCATTTCCCTCATGATCAGTGATGATGAACATCTTTTCATGTGCCTATTGGCCATCCGTATATCTTCCTTGGAGAAATGTCTGTTCATGTCCCCTTCCCATTTTTTGATCAGGTTGTTTGATTTTTTGTTGTTGAGCTGTGTGAATTCTTTATATGTTATGGATATTAAGCCTTTGTCGGATATATGACTTGCAAATATTTTTTCCCAGTTAGTAGGTTGTTTTTTGTTTCAATCCTATTTTCTCTTGCCTTGAAGAAGCTCTTTAGTCTGATGAAGTCCCATTTGTTTATTCTTTCTATTGTTTCCCTTCTCTGAGAAGGCATGGTGTCCGAAAAGATCCTTTTAATACTGATGTCAAAGAGTGTACTGCCTACATTTTCTTCTAGAAGCCTTATGGTTTCAGGACTTACCTTTAGGTCTTTGATCCATTTTGAGTTTATTTTGGTGAATGGTGAAAAAGAATGGTCAATTTTCATTCTTTTACATCTGGCTTTCCAGTTTTCCCGGCACCATTTGTTGAAAAGACTTTCTTTTCTCCATTGTAGGCCCTCAGCTCCTTTGTCGAAGATTAGCTGTCCATAGATGTGTGGTTTTATCTCTGGGCTTTCAATTCTGTTCCATTGATCTGTGCACCTGTTTTTGTACCAGTACCATGCTGTTTTGATCACTGTAGCTTTGTAGTATGTTTTGAAATCGGGGATTGTGATGCCTCCGGCTTTGTTCTTTTTTCTCAGGATTGCTTTAGCAATTCGGGGTCTTTTGTTGCCCCATATGAATTTTAGGATTCTTTGTTCAATTTCTGTAAAGAATGTCATTGGGATTCTGATTGGGATTGCGTAGAATCTGTAGATTGCTTCAGGTAGTATGGACATTTTAACTATGTTTATTCTTCCAATGCATGTGCATGGAATGTCTTTCCATCTCTTTATGTCGTCATCAATTTCTTTCAAGAAAGTCTTGTAGTTTTCGTTGTATAGCTCCTTCACTTCCTTGGTTGAATTTATCCGAAGGAATTCTATTCTTTCGTTGCGATCGTGAATGGGATGGAGTTCTTTTAGTTTCCCTTTTAAGTTGAAGTTTCAGGGAAAACTCTTCTGGGATTTTGTTTTGAAGGGGTAAATGGGGGATTTTGTTGAATTTTGAATCACTTTGGAGACTAGCCATCTCTAAAATATTGAGTTTCCCCATCTATGAGCATAGTGTATCTCCATTTATTAAGATCTTTTCAGGGGCCGGCCCCGTGGCCAAAGGGTTAAGTTCACGCGCTCCGCTATGGTGGCCCAGGGTTTCGCTGGTTCGGATCCTGGGCGGGGACATAGCACCACACATCAGGCCACGTTGAGGCGGTGTCTCACATACCACAACTAGAAGGACCCACAACTAAAATATACAACTATATACTGGGGGGATTTGGGGAGAAAAAGAAGGAAAAAAAAAAGATTGGCAACAGTTGTTAGCTCAGGTGCCAATCTTTAAAAAAAAAAAAAAAAGATCTTTTTAATACATTTTTCCTAACGGACTTGCACATCATTTGTTAGATTTATTACTAGGGACTTGCTTTTTTGTGCTATTATAAATGCTGTCTTCTTTTTAATTTACTTTTGATTGTGTTGCTGGTATATAGAAACACAATTGACTTTCGTGTATTGATTTCATGTCAAGCAACCTTGTAAACTCTTATCTTAAGTTTAATAATTCTTTCTGGATTCCTTTTGTGGCTTCTTTTTGGTTTTCTACTTACACAATCATGTCACCTGCCAGTAATGACTGTTTTGCTTTTTCTTTTCCAGTCCTTTTAACTACAGTTTCCTTTACTCACTTTACTTCCCTGGACAGTATAGCGTTGAATGGAAGCAAAGGGAATGTTCTCAATGTTTACTCATTGTTGGGTGACACCGTTATGAAATTAAGGAAGTCCCCTTCCAGTCCTAGTGCCATAGGTTGTCTCTTCACTCTGTTGATTTGGAAGTTTGGAAGTTTCACGTAGTCCATTTGTCTACTTTTGCTTTCATTGCCTGTGCTTTTGGTGTTGTTTCCAAGTCATTGCCAAGGCCAATGTCATGAAGCTTTTCCCCTGTTTTCTTGTAGGAGTTTTATGGTTTCAGGTCTTACATTTAGGTCTTTAATTCATTTTCAGTTGATCTTTGTGTATGGTGTGAGATAAGGGTTGAACTTCATTCTTTTGCATGTGGGTCTCCGGTTCCCAACACCGTTTGTTGAAGAGAATGTCCTTTCCCCGCTGAATGGTCTTGGCAGCTCTGTTAGAGACCAGTTGACCGTGTATGTGAGGCTCTATTCCTGGGCTCTCTGTTCTGTTCCGTTGGTCTATTCGTCTGTCTTTAAGCCAGCACCACACTGTTTTGATTCCTGTAGCTTTGTGGTATGTTTTGAAATCAGGACGTGTGAGTCCTCCAAATTTATTCTTTTTCAGAATTGTTTTGGCTATTTGGGGTTCCTTGAGATTTCGTATAAATTTTAGGTTGAATTTTTCGATTTTGAGTCAGTTTTTGATACGGAATATTTTTCTAGAAACATGCCCATTTCATCAAATTTTCAAATTTATTAGCATAAAATCTTTTGGTTTTGTTTTATCATTATGAAATTTGGTAGGTCAAAACTAGATGAAATTGCTTAATATTCAGCTATTTTTGACCTGTACAAATGGATGTTTCATCTTATTCAATCTAATACATACAAAAGGGTACATACCACTTCATTATATGAATTGTTTAGAGAATGGTGATAAAGTGCTTCCCACGTGTGCCCACTGTCAGCTGGAGGCCAACATTCCCACCTACCCTCTTCCTCCCTTGACAGAGGCAACCACTATTCTTTCCTTGCCTTTCTTTATACTTGTCCCAAATATGAATGATCCCTAAATGATACATTATTTCGTTTTGTATTTTTGAGCTTCATATAAATAGAATCATACTGGATGTGTTTTTCTGTAACTTGTTGCTTGCGTTCCATGTTACGTTGTGACGGACATCCAAGTTGATGCATATAACCGTAGCTTATTCATTTTTATTGCTGAATAGTTTTCCGTCCTGTGACTCTAGCATAGTTCGCTTATTCTGCTGTTAACGGACACTTGGGTTGTTCTTGGCTTTTGCCTATTATAAGCAATGCTGCTGTGCGGGACTTGTACGTGTAATCTGGTGTATTTGTGAAAGACCACCCCCACAGCGTGCCCAGGCCTGACGTGGTGGGTCATAAACACGCCCGGCTTCACGTCTGCTGGATACTGCCAAACTGTCTTCCAAAGTGCTTGTAGCGGTGCACCCGGCAGGAAAGGGGCTCTCGAGACTCTGCATCGCTTCCAGCGCTGCCAAGTATTGTCAGACTTTTGAATTTCTGCCAACTAGTGAAAATAAAAGGCTGTTTCACCGTGGCTTTCCTTTGCGTTTCCACAGACCTTTTGTTCTAACACACCAGAGAGTAAAATCTGGTCTTCTGCACGAGGTGGGGCAAAGATGTGAGAATCTAGCAGCTTCTTTATGTAGATATTCCTGAAATATACTTGATCTAGTAGCTGCTTATGCAGACTTTCAATCGGTCCTCCTGTTCCCCACCCCCACCATGCAGACCCACACTTTTTCTCCTGAGGTATCTGCTGCCTCCACTTCTTGTGCAAACCAGCCCCTGCCGCTGGCTGCCTCCCTCTGCTGTTGGAAACGTTTGCTCTTGTCTCCTAAGTCAGTGATTACTCCTCCACCTGTTTTCCGGCCTCCAAAATTTTCTTGGTAGGTACTCCTCTCATTTTCTGTGGGGAATTCATTCCTTTTTACCTTTGTCATCCCCTTCCTGTCATTTGCGTGGTGTTTTGAGAAACCAGGGCTCCCCAGGCGCCTGGCCAGCCGGCTCCCGCGCTGTCTGCAAGGGCTCTGGTCACCATGGCTACTGCCCTCTTCTCTCTCCTTTCGTTCTTGCCAGACCCTTCAAAGAACCAACTTTGGGGTTTATCGGTCTTTCTTTTTTCCATTTCATTAATTTCTGCTGCCTGTGCTATTTCCTTCCTTCTACATTCTTCGGGTTTATTCTGCTGGGATTTTTCTCACCTCCTCAGGTGGTGCTCGTCTCTTTCGCTGTCTGGCTGTCCATTTCCTCCTGAGGACCACAGGAGCTGCATCCCGCAAGTTTTCATACGTAGTGTTTTCATTGTTGCTCAGTTCTGTTTTTAGATTTTCGTTAGAGTTCTTCTTGGGCCAATCAATTATTTGGAAGTGTATCTTTAAATTTAAATTTGTAAATTGAAATTTCCAAACAGATGGGAGGACTTAATTTTAGTTTTATTGTTGATTTATGATTTTATTCTATAGCAGTTTGAGAACACGATCTGCACGATACCAATTCTTTTTTTTTTAAAGATTTTATTTTTCTTTTTTCTCCCCAAAGCCCCCCAGTACATAGTTGTATATTTTTAGTTGTGGGTCCTTCTAGTTGTGGCATGTGGGACGCTGCCTCAACGTGGCCTGATGAGTGGTGCCATGTCCGTGCCCAGGATCCGAACCAGCAAAACCCTGGGCCGCCAAAGCAGAACGTGCGAACTTAACAACTCTGCCACGGGGCCGGTCCCCACGATACCAATTCTTTTGGTATTTGTTGAGATTTGTTTTGTGGCCTAGAACATGGTGAGTTTTAGTAATTCTTCAAAGTAAACTTGAAACAAATGTGTAGTCTCCAGTTTGGGGATGTCTGTTAAGCTTGTTCAATTTTTCCTGTAGTCTTACTAGTTTCGTCTGCTTGAGCTACCAATTGCAGGGATAGGCAGTGTAATTTATTGTGGTGAATTTCCTAATTTATTAATTTTTCCTTTTACTGCTACTTTTTTCTTCTTCCTTTTTTTTTTTTGAGGCAGCTTAGCCCTGAGCTAACATCTGCTGCCAATCCTCCTCTTTTTGCTGAGGGAGACTGGCCCTGAGCTAATATCCATGCCCATCTTCCTCTACTTTATATGTGGGAGGCCTGCCACAGCATGGCTTTTGCCAAGTGGTGCCATGTCTGTACCTGGGATCCGAACCGGTGAACCCCGGGACACTGAGAAGTGGAACGTGTGCACTTAACCGCTGCTCCACCGGGCTGGCCCTCTTTTCTTTTTTTTTTTGAGGAAGATTAGCCTTGAGGTAACATCTGTTGCCAATCCTCTTTTTTTTTTTTTTTAACTTTTTATTAAGATTATGATAGTTTACAACCTTGTGAAATTTCAGTGGTACTTTATTGTTAGTCATGTTGTAGGTGCACCACTTCACCCTTTGTGCCCTCCCCCCACACCCCCTTTCCCCTGGTAACCACCAATCAGTTCTCTTTGTCTATATGTTTAACTTCCACCTATGAGTGGAGTCATACAGAGATTGTCTTTATCTTGTTTGTTTCACTTAACATAATACCCTCAAGGTCCATCCATGTTGTTGCGAATGGGACGACTTTGTTCTTTTTTATGGCTGAGTAGTATTCCATTGTGTATATATACTGTATCTTCTTTATCCAGTCATCAGTTGATGGGCACTTAGGTTGCTTCCACGTCTTGGCTATTGTAAATAATGCTGCAATGGACATAGGGGTGCATGGGACTTTTGGGATTGCTGATTTCAAGTTCTTTGGATAGATACCTGGTAGTGGGATGGCTGGGTCATATGGTATTTCTATTTTTAATTTTTTGAGAAATCTCCATACTGTTTTCCATAGTGGCTGCACCAGTTTGCACTCCCACCAGCAGTGTATGAGGGTTCCTTTTTCTCCACAACCTCTCCAACATTTGTCACTCTTGGTTTTGGATATTTTTGCCATTCTAACAGGTGTAAGGCGATACCTTAGGGTAGTTTTGATTTGCATTTCCCTGATGATTAGTGATGATGAGCATCTTTTCATGTGTCTATTGGGCATCTGTATATCTTCTTTGGAGAAATGTCTGTTCACGTCCCCTGCCCATTTTTTGATTGGGTTGTTTGATTTTTTGTTGTTGAGCTGTGTGAGTTCTTTATATATTATGGAGATTAACCCTTTGTCAGATAAATAACTTGTAAATATTTTTTCCTAGTTAGTGGGTTGTTTTTTTGTTTCAATCCTGTTTTCCCTTGCCTTCAAGAAGTTCTTTAGTCTGATGAAGTCCCATTTGTTTATTCTTTCTATTGTTTCCCTCGTCTGGGGAGTTATGGTGTCCGAAAAGATCCTTTTGATACTGATGTCAAAGAGTGCCAATCCTCCTCTTTTTGCTGAGGAAGACTGGCCCTGAGCTAACATCTGTGCCCATCTTCCTCTACTTTATATGTGGGACGCCTGCCACAGCATGGCTTGCCAAGCGGTGCCATGTCCACACCCGGGATGCTAATCGGTGAACCCTGGGCTGCCGGAGCAGAATGCGCACAGTTAACCACTGTGCCACTGGGCTGGCCCCTACTTTTTTCTTTGATACACACTTGCTCTATCATTAGGCAGGTACACACACGTTCAGAAGGATTAACACTTCTGAAGGATCATTTCTCTAATCGTCATTCAGTAATCTCTTTTATTCCAGATTTGTGGAATCATTTATAATGATTTGTGCCCTGAGGTCTACTGTGTCCAATATTAAGTTCTCTCCACTAACTTCCTTTTGGACTGTATTCGCCTGGTATGTCTCTTTCCATCTAAATCAATTAGGGTTTAGTGGCAGACCACAGAACCATTCTAGCTATGTAAGTTGCAAAAAAAAAAAAAACAAAACAAAGGATTTATTATCAGGTAGGGACAACGTACACAACCTTGGCAAGAGATGGAGGAACAACTCCTAGCCCTTCAAACTGGCCACCTTTCCTGGGGTCAGAAACAAATCCTAATCTCAAAATTCAGAGAAATTGCAGTCTACCTCCCACCCCCGATGAGACCAAGTACCTCCTCCCCAGACTGTGCACGCACTGTCTTCCACCACCACCTGCCTCTCTGCAGCCAATGCCCCCTCGGAGGACTGCCAGCCAAAAACTCTCGTCCAAGCTGCACACTTCTAGTGCCAACTGCTTACTCATCATTTTCGCTGGGCTGCAGGCCTGGGCCCAGCAAGTGCTAACTGGGCAGCACCTCCTCCCAGACCTGTCCCTCCTCCAGTGAAGGGTGTCATCACCCACCCAGCCACCCAAGCCAGAACCCAGGGGTCACCTTGACTTTTTCCCCCCCCCCCCCCCAGAGGCCAACCCCCCCCCCCCCCCCCCCCCCGCCCCCGCCATGACTGTTGACTTTCTTCTAATCTCTCTCTAATCCATCCGGGATTTCAGGCCTCAGCACATCTTGCCTGGGCCACTTCAACTAGTCTGCTCACTCTTCTATGTCTCTATCTAGCACTTATCTATTAATCATTTTTCCATCATCTCTCATCTCTCTATTATATCTCTCTATTATCTATCAATCATCTATCATCTTTCTCTAGCTTTCTATCATCAACCAACCAATCAATGTATCTGTCATCTATTATCTATTTTTTGAAGTGAAATTCACATAACAGAAAATTAACCCTTTTAAAGTGCACAATTCAGTGGCATTTAGTATATTCACAATATTGTACAACCATCACTTCTAGAGTTTCAGAACATTTTCATCACTCCAAAAGGAAGCCTTGTATCCATTAACTGGTCACTCCCCATTTCCCCCTCCCCGGCCCCTGGCACCCACCAGTCTGCTTTCTGTGCCTGTGGATTTGCGGCTTATGGACACCCACAGAAATGGGATCATATGGTACATGGCCTTTTGTGTCTGGCTTCTTCCACTGAGCGTCAAGTTTTCACGGTTCATGCACGTGGTAGCATGGATCAGAATTTCATTCTCGGGGCCGGCCCCGTGGCTGAGTGGTTAAGTTCGCGCGCTCCGATGCGGCGGCTCAGTGTTTCGTTGGTTCGAATCCTGGGCGCGGACATGGTACCACTCATCAAGCCATGCTGAGGCGGCATCCCCCATACCACAGCTAGAAGGACCCACAACTAAGAATATACAACTATGTACTGGGGGCTTTTTGGGAGAAAAAGGAAAGATTAAAAAAATCTTGAGGGGCTGGCCCCGTGGCCGAGTGGTTAAGTTCGCGCGCTCCGCTGCAGGCGGCTCAGTGTTTCATCAGTTCGAATCCTGGGCGTGGACATGGCACTGCTCATCGAACCATGCTGAGGCAGCGTCCCACATGCCACAACTAGAAGGAACCACAACTGAGAATATACAACTATGTACTGGGGGGCTTTGGGGAGAAAAAGGAAAAAAATAAAAATCTGAAAAAAAAAAAACTTGAAAAAAAAGAGTTTCATTCTTTTTATAGCTGAATACTATTCCATCATATGGGGAGAGCAGTTGGTCTGTCCATTCTTCCATTGGTGGACATTCGAGTTGTTTCCCCTCTTTGGTCATCATCAATAGCACTGCTACAAACATTCACATATGAGTTTTTGATTGAACACCTGTTTTCAGTTCTCTTGGGTCTAAATCTGGGAGTGGAAGTGCTGGGTCATATAGGAACTCTATGCTTAGCTTTCGAGGACCCGCCACACTGTTCTCCACAATGACGGCTCCATTTCCATTCCTACCAGCTGTGTACGAGGGCCAAGCAGTGTGCTCTTGCCTCCCTCCAAACAACCCTCCACACAGCCTGCTTTGAGCATAACTCCATATTGCTTCCATTCTGCTAAGAACTCTTCAGTGGCTTCTCGTTGGCTCTGGAATAAGTCCGGGCTCCTTAGTGCAACCCCAGCCCCTTCCCCTGCACTCAGCATTGACATCCTGCATCTTGCTCCTGATTCACCCCTGGGCCTTTGCACAAGCGTTCCTTTCTCCTAGAAGGTCTAGAACCACTTCCTCGCCACTGCTTCTTGCTGGGCCCGGGTCAGGACTCTTCCTCCTCCACGTCCCCCCACCAGCCCACCTTGCTGCTCACGGTTTTTCCCACAGTATCTGTCTCGAAGCTCCTCATGCATGGAGCAGGCATCAGTCCCCTCCTCCTCACCCCAGCACCGGGCTCAGCCTTGGTGTAGAGTCCTAGTTGGGCTCAGCAAATAATTCTGTGTGATGTTGTTGCTGAATCTACCTCCCGACCGCCATGTCAGCTGGAGAATGTGCTGAGCCGCATCTTCTGGTGGGGGACATCTTCCGGTGGGAGACATCTTCTGGTGGGGGTTGGTAGCTGAGATTATTCCTTCCCCTCCAGGCAACCTGCTGCCCCTCCCCATCTCTCCCAGAAGCCCCACCAGACAAAGAGGCCGGGAGGCAGGACCATACTTTCCACAGAGGTTTTTACTGAGCGACTGAGGGAGGCTCCCTGGCCCGAGGGCTGGGGGCCCGGAAAGGCACTGCGGCGGCGGTGGGGTCTCCCTCCCCTATGGGGGCTGGCTTTGCAGAGACAGCTCCCCCAGCTGACCCGTCTTTGGCACTGAGCTGGGAACACCGGTGCCCTCACGCCTGGCAGTGCCAGCATCCATCTCTCGCTTCGGTTGGCCTGCCCAACCCCCGTCCCCCGTGGCAGCTGGCAGTGTAGACTGGTGGGGCGACGGCCGGCTGGGGGCTGCTTGAGAGGCTGGGCCACCCGTGGAAGGACCGCAACCCGGGCCGCCTCCCCTGCTGGCGGGTGCTCACATTGGGAATCCAGATGGCTGCTAATAGGTATCCAATAAATTAGCTTGAAGAAGGAGAGAAGGCTGGGGACCGAGAGGGACAGGGACAACATTCTTATCATCGTTCGCTAGGAAACGCTGCACAAGTCTTTCTCCTGGCGGGCAGAAGGGGCGCAGATGATGGGCCCTGTCTGGCCGTGGGTCCCGTTTGGCTGTTTCTATGGCAGGAAGGGCGTCCCATGGGACGGGAGCCTCTGCGGGCCACTTGGGTGGTGGCAATACAGGGATGGACCATGAGGTCTCCAAGGGACGGAAGAGGAGGGGATAATGGGGGACTTGTCTCAGGAGGGAGATGCCGCACAAATGCGGAGGCTTGGCCCAGACTGGCTGGCAGTGTGAGCTGGGGCTCACCCCCTCCCCTCGCCCCCTCCCCAAAGAGAAGAAAGGACTCAGCCACCCTGCCCAGGTCACAGTCACAGTGGGGCAGGGAAAGGGGCAGGGGTGGGGCAGGCAGCAGGGGAGGACCCTCCATGTCTACTTGCCAGAAGGCGGGGACATGGAGGGGCACTCGGAGTTGCTGGCAGTCCTCTAGGCAGGGAAGGCCGGTGGCCAGGAGGCCTCGGAGGAGGGAAAGGCATGCTGGGTGTGGGGGTGAGTGGGCAGGCGCTGCTGTGTCCTTCATGTGATCCGAGGGCTTGGGGAGGGGCAAGGGCTGAGAGCCAAGCCGCGGCCCTCTGTCAGGTGGTGGCGCCCTGGAGGCCTTGGCCCAGGATCTGGCAGAGCTCCTGGAGGCGCCGCTGCATCTTGGGAATGCCTGCCAGCTGCTGCTCAAGCCGCTGCTTCTCCTCGGTCAGGCTCAGGCGGGCGGCCGAGTCAAGCTTCTCGAACTTCCAGCCGCCCTCCCCATCGAACTGTAGCAAGTGTGTGTGGTACTTCCTGGGCCAGGAGAGGGACAGGGATGGAGGTGCAGAGGCCGTTCAGCAGGAGACGCTTGCCGGGCAGCCCAGGGCCCTCCAATGGCAGCACCGCCCCCTCCCTGGTTGCAAAGCCATAGGAGTGTCGAATGCAAGTGGGAAGGGGGGCACCTACCATAGGGAGGGTCGGTGGGTGATGGAAAGCAGGGCAATGCCTGCATCCTTGGCTGCCTGGAAGATCTTGCCTTCCACGTCAATGCTCACAGCACTGGTACATTCATCCAGGAGGGCATACTTGGGCCTTGGGGGTGAGAGCCGAGTGGGTGAGGCTGTGGACCCTCCATTGCTGATGCCCTGGCCAGGCCCCAGCCCCCTGGTGGGAACCCTGATCCATGCACTGATCCTATCTCCTTGTGGCCCAATCCCTGCTGGGCCTGGAGCAGAGTGAGGCCTCCTAATGGTGTGGCCTCCCCCTGAAGGAGGCCCGGGGAGCAAGCACACTAAGCAGGCTCCTGGGTGGTCCCACGCAGCCCTCGGGGAGCGCCCAGGCTGCCCCTTTGTCTCTGCCACTGGCTCAGAGGGCTCCCAGGGCCTGCGGGAGCCTGACCACACAGGACAGCGTGGCTCACCTGTGGTAGAACATGCGGGCCATGCCGATTCTCTGCTTCTCGCCCCCCGACAGAACGTCCTTCCAGTCACATGTGGCCTCCCAACCTGGGCAGGGGACAAGTGGGCTCTGTTCAATTCAACAAGGACTAGCAGCGTCTGCAGAGGGCCCAGCCCAGGCCCAGGCGCAGCGGGCATGATGTGCACTGTGGGCAGGCCTGGGGTCACTCAGGAGGGGCTGGGGAGCCCAGTGAGAGTGGCAGATGGCAGCACATTTGACCCCGGAGAAGGCTGTCTGCTGGGTGCGTGTGCTCTGAGTACACTAATGTCTGCAGGTGCTACCTCAACAGTCAAGAAAGGGTCGGGACCAGAATTGTGCCCCTCCAAAAAAGGTATGTGGGTGTCCTACCCCCCAGGACCTCAGAATGTGACCTTATTTGGAGACAGGGTCTTCACAGAGGTGACGAAGTTGAAGTGCGGTCGTTAGGGTGGGCCCTAATGTAATCTGACAGATGTCCTTTAAAAAGGGGACATGTGGACACACAGACACACACAGAGGGGAGACGATGAGAAGACAGGGAGAAGACAGCCGTCTACAAGCCAAGGAGAGAGGCCTGGAACGCATCCTTCCCTCAGCCCTCAAAAGGAGCCAACCCTGCCCGCGCCTTGATCTCGGACTTCTGGCCTCCGGAACTGGCAGACGGTCCGTTTCTGTTGTTTGAGGCGCCCGGTCTGTGGTGCCTCGTCACAGCAGCCCCAGCAAACTCACACAGGACCTAACGGGATGCTGAGGCCCCAGCCAATGCTTCTGTCAGTGGGCAGCAGCTGGGCTCAGCAGAGCCCCAAGGACAACTGGAGTGGTCTCTCCAGAAGGCTTCTCACCCATAGGGGCCAGGCCTTTTTGTCACCACGTGGTGCCCGTGCCTCAGCAGGCTACTTGAACAAGCGGGTGATTCACCAGAAAGGCTCCGCGTGGGGCCGGCCCGGTGGTGCAGCAGTTAAGTGCACACGTTCCGCTTTGGTGGCCCGGTGTTCGCTGGTTCGGATTGTAGGTGCGGACATGGCACCGCTTGGCACGCCATGCTGTGGTAGGCGTCCCACATATAAAGGAGAGGAAGATGGGCACGGATGTTAGCTCAGGGCCAGTCTTCCTCAGCAAAAAAGAGGATTGGCAGCAGATGTTAGCTCAGGGCTAACCTTCCTCAAAAAAAAGAAAGAAAGAAAGGCTCCTTGCCTCCTCCCTCTACTCTGCCTTCCCACAGGCCTAGAAGTTTTGGCAGGACACACGGACACCCACAAAAAAGACTACACTCCCTAGCTCACCTTGAGGTGAGGTGTGACCATATGACCGAACTCTGGCCAACGGGGTATAAGCGTAAGTGTTACGCATGTGGCAGTTTCTGGAACTTTCTTTTCTTTTCTTTTCTTTTTGAGGAAGATTAGCCCTGAGCTAACATCTGCTGCCAATCCTCCTCTTTTTGCTGAAGAAGACTGGCCCTGAGCTAACATCCGTGCCCATCTTCCTCTACTTTATATGTGGGAGGCCTGCCACAGCATGGCTTTGCCAAGCGATGTGTAGGTCCACACCCAGGATCCTGAACCTGCAAACCCCGGGCCGCCCAAGCGGAGCGTGCGAACTTAACTGCTGCACCACTGGGCCGGCCCTGGAACTTTCTTTTAAAAGACAGGTGGCATGCACCATTTGCTCCTTCCCCCCACTTCCTCCATCCTATGTAATGTGATGGCCAGAGCAGCCATCTTGGACCATGAGGTGACTTTGGGAACAGAGGTCACACATAGAGCCACTCATGGGCCTTCACAGAGCAGGGCCACCCCCACCAACTGTGGTCTGCCTTCCTCGGGACTTTTATGTCACAGTAAGATAAACTTGTGAATGATTTGAGCCACTGTTGGGGGGTTCTGTTACTCACAGCTGAACTCAATGCTAACAGGTTGTGAGGGTCAGCCTCAGGGGTGCCATGGATGACAGGAGGAAGGCAGCTGGAGCAAAAGAGGTCCAGCCAGGCCAGGGGGAAGCTGGGGTGACCATGGCACCCTGGAGTGACCATGGCAACCAGGGCGACAACACCTAGGGAGAATCCTCATGGCTCATTGGCCATCCCCGGCAAACTCGCTACGGGTCCTCACAGGAGTTTCTGGCTCAGCACTGTTGCAGGGAGGGACTGGTGTGCGCCCCCTTCTACAGGTGGAGACTCTCCAGAGGTGAGGGCTTCGCTCAAAGTTGAGCTGCCCCTAGGTGGTGGAGGCAGGAGGCTGAACCCTACTGCTCCGATTTCACTCAGAAAATGGAGCCCAGGCCCGTCCCGCCGGAGGTTCCCCCAGGCGGCTGGGTCGCCCTCTCCTCCTCCTTCCCTCTGGGCACAGTGGGCATTTGCAGACAGACCTGATAAGACCCTGACCAATGCCTCCTCTTGCTACTAGCTTGTCCCTCCCTCCTGTGCTCTCCCTCCCTGGCTCAAGCCAGGAAGCAGGATGGTGGGGGCTCCCCTCTGCCTCTGCTCCTGCCATCTCCCCTCCAGGCCCTCTGCACAGACACCCTGCACTGCCCTCCTCCCCGGCTCCCCATCCAGCCCTCCAAGCGCTCCCTGCCACCAAGCCCCAGAGCCTGGAGAGGGTGTCCCAGGCCCCGAAGGTGAGGGCCCCTGCTGGATGCCCCCTGTTGGGCCTGGCCTCCCTTCCCTAGCACACTGAGGCCACCTGGGGCCACCTGCTTACTGTCAGGTGGGGCTCTCCGGGGCATCTAGCTCTCTGGACTCCTGGACATTGGGGTGATCTTCATCTCTCAGGGGCCAAGAGGGAGGCAGGGGCAGTGGTGGCAGTGGGTTCCCTGGCTGAGTCCTGGGACCAAGGGCACTCAACTGGGGCTTGTTCCCTGTTGCTGAGAGGTGAGTTGCCCCTACCTCCTTCCCGCTGCAGGATGTGGTTCAGGTGCACGATGTCCAGAATGGCTTCCAGGTGCTGCTCTGAATAGCCCTTCCTTCGCATGTCCTCCACCGAGTCTGGGTAGATCACCTGGTCGCGCAAGGAGCCCACGGACATGTAGGGCCTGTGGGAAAGCTGCGTGTCCACCGAGGGAGGGGCCGGCCCTGCCGCCCTGCTGCTGCCCTGTGCCTGAGTGGGCTCAGTGTGGGTCCTGGCTGCCAGACTCCACAGACCCCTGCCACAAAGCCTTCCAGGCAGTGTTCGCCCCCCGTGCACTTGCACACTCATGGACACACACTCATGCATACCACACTTGTACACATACACACTCACCCTGCACACATAGGCACACACACACATCGCAGCACACTCACAAACATGCTCACATGTGCATAAACTCACATGTGCTCACACACCACGTGCACACAGATACACTCCCCACCCCGTGTGCACATACCCATCATGCACACACACCACACAGCCGTGAAGTCGCCAGGTGAGCAGGTGGGGTGGGGTGCCAGGTGGAGGTGCCATGGCCCCTCTGACTCTGGGGGCAGCATCTTGCTGTCCTCTCCCGAGGCCCCAAGCTCTACCATCTCCTGGGTGTCAGGCTCCACAGGCCAGGGCCAGAGCTGGGGGGACTAGCTCCCCGCCTCTCCCCGTCGGCTGGGCAGGCCCCTCCGGCGGCCCGGGCACTTACCTCTGAGGAATGTAGAACATGCGCTGTGGCGGGGGCTTGTAGAGCACGCCACCGTACGTGGGCCAGAGCCCCCCAAGGATCCGGAACAGAGAGCTCTTGCCGCAGCCGTTGGGCCCCGTGATGAGCAGGTGCATGCCCTCCTCCACCTGTGGGGGCAGCAGCCGTGGTACCCAGGGGGACGTGGGCCTCTCTCCTCTCACCTGTGGCTTCTGGATAGCCTTGGAGAGCCCCCTGCACCCAGTACACGCCAAGGCTGGCAGGCAGGCCATTCTCGATCTCTTGGGAAGGGATGGCAGGGCCCAGGGTGTGAGGTCCAGGGTCCAGAGCCCTATCTGAATGCCTGTTTTGGGCCCTGGCCTGTCCCCTAAGGCCCCCACATACACCAGAGAGCATGGGGCCAGCACGAGGAGGGCCTATTCTTCCCCAGAAAGTCAACGTCACCCTCCATCCTGTACGATCCCACTTCTCTGAGATCCTAGCGTCTCAGCCTCCCCGGCAGAGCTGCTTTCCCTTCAGGAACTGCTCCAGGAAAGGCGCTTTCCTTCGAGTTCGAGGTGGACAGTACAAAGCCCCAGCTCCGCCTGCCCCCACGGCCCTCTCACAATCCTGTGGATGCTAGGGGGCCTGGAGATGACACCATGGCCCCTGGGCTCAGTGTCAAGGGCCTCAGACTCCCCAATTAGCTGATTACATGATGCCCACTGGTCTTTTGAAAATGCCTGCTGTTAGAAAAAGGCCACCCTGAGCTGTGGGGGGAATGTGCAGGGAGGAGGGTGGTCAGAGGGTAGGGAGACTGCCACCTCGGGGGCAGGGGAGAGCACAGGGCATGGAGTCAGGGCACTTGGGGCACAGCTCCCACCCCCCACAATGTTAAGTGCCCCCTTTCTCAGTGTGACGTAACAGCAAGACTAATGGCCTACTGGCCTGTGCAATCCACAGAAGATCCACGAGCGCGGCCCATGTGAACGTCCGTCTCTGGCTCACCTCAGTCAGTGTTATGGATTGAACTGTGCCTCCTCAAATTCGTATGTTGAGTCCTAACCCACAAGACCTCAGAATGTGACCTTATTTGGAAATAGAGTCTTCGCAAACGTAATTAATTAAATCGAGATGAGGTCACCCTGGAGTAGGGTGGGCCCCTAATCCAATGTGACTGGTGTCCTTATAAAAAGGGGACATTTGGACACAGAGACCTGCACATAGGGAGAATGCCATGTGAAGATGGAGGCAGATTGAGGTGAAGCCTCTGCTAGCCAAGGAATGCCAATCATGGCCAGCAACCCACCAGAAAGAAGCTGGGAGAAGTCTGGAACAGATTCTCCCTTACCACCCTCTGAAGACACCCTGATCTGGACTTCCAGCCTCCAGAACTGGGAGAGATCCACTTCTGTTGTTTGAGCCCCTCAGGTGGGGCCCAGGCCTCCCTCCATCTAGATGTGTGAGGGCCGGTCCATCGGGCCCCGGGTCCTCTGAGCAAGCAGCCCTGGGAGAGCAGCCAAGGCCCCTAGCTGGCACCATGGCTGCCTCACTCATCATCTTCCCTGCATCTCTCCCACTGTCCTTCTCACCCCCACCGCCGGCTGACTGTGGCTGGGAACTGCTCCCCTTCCGCAACATCTCCCAGCCCCAGAGGGCAGTTCCACCACCAGCTCTGCCAGGCCAGAGCTCTTGCTTAGCCCTCGAGCCCTGCTCTTCCATCCCAGTCTCCCCCGCCTCACCTCCTCGCCTTGCTCCCTAGCCAGCTGTGCCCCTGCTCACCAGGGCCTCTGGGTTTTGCCTAGTTGGGCTTCTAGCAGGCCTGCCTGGAAACCAGTCACCTTGGGTAAACCAGACATTGGCAGTTCCTCACACACACCAAGAGTGACCAGTGCCAGGCGTGACGGGGGTCACCCCACCAACCTGTGCTGTCCCTCTCAGCAGGCCCTTCCCCTCCACTTGCCTCTTCCTGCTGACGACCTGCCTGCCGCTGACCCCCTTGGCCATGTGCGCACAGTCCCTGTGGGACCTGGCCCCGAGGGCCCCCAGCTCCACACTCCTGCCACTCCACTGCCTTTTCTTGACCTGCCCTCTGCAAGAGGACTTCTTTACTACACTGCCCACCTGCCTGGAGGCTCGTAGGTGACGCTTCATGTGACTTTCGCTCTCCCCAGTGACGATGACCACCCTCCTGTGGCCCCTGCTGGCCCCTGGGGAGCTGTCTAACTGGGGACCTTTGTAACACATTAGGGCCCCCCCATGGTGGGGCTTCCTAGAGGGAAAGGCCCCTGATTTACCTCTGGTTTTCAGTGCTCACCCAAGAGCTCAGGGAATATTGGTTGAATGAATGAATGAAAGACTCTCACTTCTTCCCTTGCCCCCACCAATGAAGGGTCTCCTCTTCATTCCATCGCTCCCTGACTCTGTCCAAAGCCCTAGCTGGGGACACAGAAGACTGGTAGACATCCACCACCAGGGCTTCCTTTCCACAGACAGCCTGTGTAGTGGCTGAGAGCCCTCCCACTGGGCTAGGGTGTGCCCAGCACAGACACCTGCACTGGGGGCTTCTCAAAGCAGATGGGTGGGACACAAGCTTAGGCTGGGGGAAGGCTCTCTCTTCTGCCACAGTTGGACTTGAACCAGAGTTCCCAAGTCCTGGGCTTCTCTGGGACGGAGTGGGTTGAGAGGGCTGGCAACGATAGGCCCAGGAACCCTTGGGTGACCCTTGGCCAATCCTGCAATCACTAGTCTCTTTTATCAACTCTGACTCTATTGCCCTGGGACCACAGTCAGAGACACGTTGGTCTTTCACTTCCACCTTAGCCTGCCTGTCGTGTAGATCTAGGGACGATGGCTATTGACACACAGGTGGGCCAGCCAGGCCAGGTGCCAAGGGCTGGGGCTTGCAGATTCAGAAGGCCAGGCCCGGGTGCCAGGGCTCAGCCCAGCCCAGCCCAGTCTGCGCTTCTTGGTTGGGTGCTCCCCTCCCCGACTCGACCTACCCTGATGTTGAGGCTGGCCACCACCACCTCTCCTGCGGGTGTGATGATGGGGATGTTCTCACAAACAATTCCCTGCTCCACATCCACCACTCGGCCTGGAGAGAGAACACAAGGAAGGAAGAGTGGGAGGAGTAGTCCTCCCTCTGCTTTCTGGGAGGTTCCATGTGCCCTCTCACCCTCAACAGCATGCCAGTGTGTGGTCGATGGCCCCGCCAGTGTCTAGTGCTGTGCTCTGGGCGGGGGAGGAGCAAAACCATTTCTCTGGCCTCTGGAACCCAAGGCATGGGGTCCACTCCTGCTCTGCTGCCCTTCGCTCCTGGAACCATCTTAACGGCAGCTCCGACACGCAGGCCCCTCTTCCACAGCACCCTGGCCCCTACTCTGGTGTGGCTGAGTGATCCCCTCCACTCAGAGACCATGTCCCCCTCTTTTGCAAAGAGAAATCCTGGCCCGTGCACCCGAAAAGAACTGGGTGAGTGAGGATGTTGGCCAGCAGTGACTGCTCTGGGAAGGGAGGCTGTAGGAGCCACAGCTTGCCCAGGAAGCCCGCCCGGGGGGCACAGCTCAAAGACCCTGCACTCTGGGTGGTGCTGGGAGGTGCCTGCGGTGGGAGGGCAGGGACCAGAGAGGCCTCTGCGGGGAGGGCACCCTTACCTCGGATCTGCAAGGGTCCCTCCACACGGACACCAGACTTTACCATGGCTCCGGGCCCTGCCTGAGTGTCCTCGGGCTCCCCAGGCCGCTTGAAACGGCAGTGCCGGACATCTTCGAATACCTGGAACATCTCATGTACCCGGGCTGTGTAGCCGGCCAGCTCTGTCACCTGCAGGGAGGGCGGCCCTGGCTCAGCTCCTGCCAGCCGAGGGTGGGACAGGTGGCATGGCAGGGGCGAGGGCTGGGCTGGGCGGGGGGAGTACCTCCTTGTAGGATGACATGATCCGCTCAATGGCATCAGCAGCAGCTGTGAGGAGGTTGCGGGCTATGGTGAAAGCTTCTGTGCGCTCGCTCACCAGTTCCTCCTCCCTCATCTCTGAGGCTGCCTTCTTCAAGGCCTCTGAGTCTGCAGAGCACAGTGGAGGGGAGGGGCGGGGACACTGGAAAATCAATACTGACCCACTGGGGCAAAGATGAGTCTCTCTAGCAAGTGATACTGGGACACTGGGTATCCACACACAAAAGAACGACCCCTCTCTCAGCCCCCCACAGCTACTCAAAGTGGAGCACCAGCCTGCAGGGCAGAGCAAGGACTATAAATCTCCTAGAAGGAAGTGGGGGTAAAGCTTTGTGACCTGGGATTAGGTAGGGCTCCTTAAATATGACACCAAAAGCACAAGCAACAAAAGCAAAACAGGTAAATGAGCTTTAACAAAATTTAAAACTTTTGGGCACCAAAAGAAACCATCAAGAAAGTGAAAAGACAACCTATGGGCTGGGAGAAAATACCTGCCACTCATAGATCTGAGAAGGGTCTAGTATCCAGAACATAGAAAGAACCTTTTCTTTTCTTTTCTTTTTTTGAGGAAGATTAGCCCTGAGCTAACATCTGCTGCCAATCTTCCTCTTTTTGCTGAGGAAGACTGGCCCTGAGCTAACATCTGTGCCCATCTTCCTCTACTTTATATGTGGGATGCCTGCCACAGCATGGCTTGCCAAGTGGTGCCATGCCTGCACCCGGGATCCGAACTGGCAAACCCTGGGCTGCCGAAGCAGAATGTGCGAACTTAACCGCTGCACCACTGGGCCAGCCCCAGAAAGAACCTTTTCAATTCAGCAACAGAGAGACAAACGACCCAAGTAAACAATGGGCAAAGGATCTGAATAGACATTTCTATTGTATATACTATCACGTATACGTCCAGGAGAAACAAAAATATATGTCCAGGCAAAGACCTGAACAAAATGATCACAGCAGCATTCTTCATAATAGCCCAAAGGTGGAAACAGCCCAGCTGTCCATCAGCAGGTGACTGGATAAACGAAGTGTGGTGTATCCATCCGATGGAAGGTTATTCCGCCATAAAAAGGGGTGAAGTTCTGCCACATGCTACACCATGGATGGACCTTGGAAACATGCTGAGAGAAAGGAGCCAGACACAAAAGGCCGTAGATCGCATGATTCCATTCCTATGAAAGGTCCAGAAGACGCAAATCCGTGGAAACAGAAAAGAGACGAGGGGCTGCCAGGGGCTGGGGGGTGGGGATCTGGGGGAGAGACTGCTAATGGGTTGAGGGTTTCTTTTTGGGGTGATGACAATGATCTGGACTTAGAGGTGATGGTTGCACAACTCTGTGAATACATTAAAAACCACTGAATCGTACACTTTAAAAGGCTAAATTACATCTCAACCATGTGGATAAAAACCGAACCCCGAGGCATTTGGCTTTCTTTCTTGGTACCACCAACCCTTCCCCTAGACTGCCCCGGCCCTGTGTCCTGTACCACTGATGGCAGCCCCTCTCGGAGCCATGCCTGCACTGGCGTCCAACACCTGGAGCTATTGCAGCCCCGAGCCTCTTGAACATGAATATTTCCCTTTGGACCTCCACTGCTGCCTCCTTTTTCCCCTCTCTCTCCCCTCAGTGCTGTATCCTGTGGCCTCCCTGAGAACGGCTGGCCATCTTCGACGCCCTCATCTCTCCCCGGGGGTCTGCTCCTGTCTTGATTTGTTTTTCTCTCTCAGTCGAGGCTTCAGAGTTGCTCACTTTGACCCTCTCTTGTCAATGGCCTTGATTCCCTTGACCCTTGGATTCCCCAAAGGGGCAGAGCTTTTAAACAAGGAATGTTCTGGCAATGGTGATGGGGGGTAAGGGGGAGGCCAACTCTGAGGGTCCTGGGGTGTGGGTGAGTGAGCGGTGCCCATTGTAGGTATCCATGGGAAGCCGGGGCTCCCGTGGCCGAAGTGGTGGGAAGGAAGGTTCTGTGAAGAGCCCAAAGACTCGATCCAGGGATATACATCTATCTGAGGTGGGAGCTCCAGGGATACAATGGCAGGGGAGGGGTGGGAGCGGGTGGGAAGTCAGCTCAGGGCAGATGGCTTCCAAAGCTGTGTGAATGCTGTGCAGGCTGGAAAGGGAATGGGGCCTTCCTTCCCACCATGACCTCAGGGACACAGCCCCCTAGAAGGCAAGGGGGACACAAGCCCTCCTCCCTGGATGTGCTGAGACCTGGACAGACACAAAGGGAAAGAGTCTGCAGGTGCTCAGGGCATCCTGGTAACAGCTGGCACCTCCCCAGGGACAGAACTAACTGCCCTCTGCAGCCTGCCTTGGAGCCTCAGCAGCTATGACCAGGGCCCCTGGCAGCTGTTCCCACCCAGGCCGCCCCTCTCCTGGCCCTCCAGCTGCGCAGTGCCAGCAGGCCAGCAGCATAAAGGTAGCTCCATCTTGCCCAGTTGATGAGTGCCTGCCTCCTCCCACCAGTCCCCAGTGCTCTCAGCCTCCCTGAAGCACCTGGAGCCCTCACTAGCTGTCGGGGACTGGGGACACAGCAGGGACAAAACAGACAAAAGTCCCCACCGTCATTGAGCTCACAGTCCGAAGTGGCAGAGAGATGACAAACCAGATAGATATGTGGAAAAGATAGGGTGTTCAGTGCTTGGGAGCGCAGAGAGGTGGGGGAGGGGAAGAGAAAGGCAGGGCGTGATCAGGGCAGGCCTCATCTAGAAGGGGCCTGGGAGCCAAGCTCTGACAGAGGGAGGGAGGGGGCCACCGGACGTCATTGGAAAGAGCATTCCTGGCAGAGCCAGCAGCATGTGCAAAGGCCCTGAGACAGAAGCATTGGGGGAATAAAAGGGGGGCCAGTAAGACAAAAGTGGAGCGAGCAAGAGGGCTGGGATGAAAATGTTTCACATTTTCTCAAGTAACTGACTCTAAGGGCCATGAGGCTGGAGACAGGGGCTCATGCTTCTCTGAATCACCCATGAAGCCTGGCACAGCAGAGGCTCTAAAAAGTCCTAGGCCTTCAGAGGAGGAAGAGGCCTCAGGGACTAGACAGGTCAGCAGTGCCCAGTGCTAGCCAGAGAGGGAAGCGGCTGCAGGGGCTTCCTCACTGAAATCACAGGTTGATTTCCTCATGGGTCCCTCCCCAGGCTCTGGGCCAGGTGTGCTGACTGGGTCCTAAATTGAATTAAGGCCACTGTTTGTGTTGGCCCATTGGTGGAAAGTAACTACCCCCCTGCCATGGGATCTTTCGTCTTGGGGGGTCTTCCATAGAGGGACAGATAGCTGAGGGTATGGAAGTCCCAAGGTAGAGAAGCCAACAGGGAAAGAATCAAAGAGACTTCTGGTTCTGAAGTCAGGCTCTCTTTCCTTATGTATAACTGAAAACCCTCTTACTACCAAGCCGCATAAACTATAACACCTTTTAAAGCAGAACCGGGCTCCAAGGAAAGCAAGGGAAATTCCCAGGAGCAAAAAGAGCAGCCAGCAGCCAGGGACTCCTGTGAAATCATCAGAGATGGAGGAGACAGGGCAGTTTCATGTCGCTGGGGCCCTAGGTGAGGGGAACAAAAGTCTCCTCTAAGAATCTGCAATTACGTGTCTGGGGTTCAAAGGAATAGTCCCTCCAAGTTCAGGAACCCTCCTCCCTGAGCTGAGAAGTTAACATGCAAATTGCCTCCAACTGGTTGATTACCGGGAGTGCATGACCAAAACAGAAGCCAAGATGCCGGGGAGGTCAGGCCCAGGGGCTCCCAGGGAAGTCTGGCTGCAAAACCCACAAGGACCCTAAGTGTAGAGCAGCAGAGAGAAGATAAAGCTGGCTTAGACTCCCAAGAATTCAGCTAACTGAAGAGTTGGATAGAGACCACTGAATAAGTACGATTAATATGATACACAGCATAAAAGGGGCAGTCAAAAAGAGGAGAAAAGCAGACACAGACACAAGCAGTTTGAAATTTCTATTTGAAAAAGAAAATTTCTCTTTTCAAATTTCTATTTAAAAGAGAATCAGGGGCCGGCCGAGTGGCACAGCGGTTAAGCACGCACGTTCCGCTTCAGCGGCCCGGGGTTTGACAGTTCAGATCCTCAGTGCGGACATTGCACCGCTTGGCAAGCCATGCTGTGACAGGCGTCCCAAATATAAAGGAGAGGAAGATGGGCACGGATGTTAGCTCAGGGCCAGTCTTCCTCAGCAAAAAGAGGAAGATTGGCAACAGATGTTAGCTCAGGGCTAATCTTCCCCCCCAAAAAAAGAGAATCAAATAGAATTTTATAGAAATAATCACTGAAATTAAAAAAAAAATCAAATTAGATGTAGCCAAAGAGAAAACTGGTGAATGAGCAAGCAAGACGATCTGAGGAAACCTCCCAGAATTCAGCAGTGATAGTGCTAGATGGGGACCAGCAAAGAGAGATGAAGAGCCGCAAAGGAGAGAGTGAGAAGTCAGCGCGTGTCCAGCAGGAGTTCTAGGAGGAAAGAGTAAAAGAGCAAGAGCGAGGCGATATTTGAAAAGATAACGGCCGAGAATTTTCCAGAGCGATTGAAAAATCTGAATATTCAAAGGATATACAAGTCCGAAGGAGGATAAACAGAAAGCCACAGGTAAACACTTCAGAGCGAAACTGCAGAATGCCAAAGAGAAAAGTCTAAAAGTAACGAGAGAGACAATGCAGGCTGTCCAGGGCGCCCAAAGTTGATAACAGACTTTCCAACAGAGACAATGGAATATTGTCAACGGGCCAAGAGAAAATAACTATCCGCCTCGACTCCCACACCCAACCAAACTTTAGTTTGGGAAAAAGGGTAAAATAAGACATTTCAGACAACAAAATAATTGCGAAGTTCCCATTCTCTTGCAGAAAGAACTTCTAAAAGATGTCTATTGGGAAGAAGGTACCTGGGCTTCGGGAAAGGACTGGTGAGCAGAGGAATCAGTAAACACGGGGGTGAATGGAGATGCGTGTCGACCTAATAAAGCCAGAGCCGAGGATCGAACAACAGGAAAGCCAGCTGGATGCCGGGCTCCGCTGGTGTGTCAGCCAGGCCAGTCCTGAGTTAAAGTGGTCTAACGGCCTGGCGGAGGAGGAGCTATTGACCAACCCAGACTCCTCAGGTCTGCACGTGAACCTTTCAAAGGGCAGCCTCAAAAAGACTAAGAATAGAATGAATACGTTGCAAATGAGTAAAGGAACAAAATGGGAATCCTGATGACCCAAGTGCTAAAGCCAGGGGCAGAACAGGCTTTCCAGTCTCCGTGTCATCCGCCGACCCCCAGCCTTAGGGTGGAGGTCTCTACCCTCTGCAACGTCCCAGAGCTGTTCAGGCATGGGAAAGCCAAGGCCTGAGTGATGAAGGGGCTTGCTTGAGGTACTTCCCCATCCTCCCACCTCCAAGTTACAGTTGGGCTGAGGACAAGGACAGGTGGGCAATGGTACATGCACCTGGTGAAGGGACATAGAGTGTTCCTGAGTTGCAGTCCCCGGGCTCAGCTGAGTGGTACCAAGGAGCGTGAGATGCTGTAAAGGGGAGATGCACGCAGGCGGAAGGCAACAAGGAGCTGTGGGAGAGTGTGACCCCTGGTGATCTCAAGGATGCCAGCCAGGATTCATGGCCTCAGCAGCAGAAGGGGCAGGCAGGAGGGATGAGTGCTGGGCCCTCCCAAGCCTAGCACCCAGTGGTCCAGGAGCACAGGGCCGCTGCCCCACCCCCTGGGAGCCCTGGTGCTCACCTGCCTCTGAGTAGCCAGTGGCGGTGATTATGGGGACGGCCACCATAAGCAGGCCTGAGGCGCTCCACACATACTTCATGAGGAACTGCTCCAGCATGACATACCACAGGCGTTCTAGAAGGATGAGGTTGATCTGCGAAGCCAGGTCCTGGTAGGAGTGCTGCAGTAGGGCCAGCTCCACCTGCAGGGGAAGGGAGGACAGAGAGAGACTGAGAGCCCTCGTGGTAACTACCATCAGGGTGACAGCAAGAGGCCCCAAGTGCCGTGCAGACACGCTATGCCATTTGATGGCCATGACAAGGTTGAGAGCTGGGGTTATGACTGGACTGCGTTTACAGGGGACAGGTCTTAAATTCGGGGGGCGGGTACGGGATTGCCTGACATCCCAGCACTAGGGTACAACGGTGGTGAAGAAGGGACTTAACTCCCCCTTCTGAGGCCCACTCCGTCCCCATTTCCACTACCTCTCTCCTTGGGACACTCTCCATGCCCCTCTTTGCCCTGGACAGCTTCTGCACTTGGGCTGAGGGTAGCCACCTTGCCCTTTTCTTTGGGCAACTGCCGGGGGCTCCCTGAACTGAGCAAGGGGCAGCACAGAAAAGCAAAGGCAGAACTCAGTTTTGAAGAATGTGATTCACCAGTCTCTATCTACTTAGGCCCCGCCTCCCCCTACTACCCCACCCTTCTTCCGGGTGAGAAACTTGCACTGCATTCATTCTCCCACTGGAACCTGGAGGGCACGCTCCAAGCCAGTCCCTGCAGGCCTTGCCCCCTAATGGGCAGCCCCATGCCCAGCCTGGCTCTTGTCACCTCGGGCCAGCTGAAGACTCCAGCCCACTGGCTCAGCAGTGGGGTTGGCCTCCTCTGCCCTCCCCTCTCCCTTCCTGCATGGGCCTCCATCCACCATCTCAGGATGGGGACAGGTAGGAAAAGGGCCCTGTGCAGGGCCTGGAAAAGAGAGAGTAGGAAAGGGAGTGGGAGAAAAAGAGGCTCCCCGTGGTAGCACGGGGGCTGGAGGTGTCAGGAAGTGGGCACAACAAGGTGGTGATTGGGTCATGGATGTCTTGGCTCAGTGTAGGGGTGCACATGCCAGCCCTGCCTTCCCAGCCCCGCCTGACAGCAGCTGCCCAGCCTGGCCCCGATTCCTCTGCCAAGTACTTCCACACCATTTGATCCTCACCACGTCCCGTTGCACGTGTACTCTCGTGTCCGTTGTACAGGAGGCCTCTGAAGCCCAGAGAGGCAAAGTGACCTGCCCAAGCTCACACAGCCTGGAGGTAGCAAGAGGTTTGGAATTTGGACCACACTGGCAGGGCCACTAGGAGAATCAGATTCCTGTAAATGATGCTTTGACTTATTAAGAAAGGTTTACAGTCTCCTCAAGGCAACAAGAGGTTGTGTGTGTGTGAGTCTAAATAAGCCTCCTTGTTGAAATCCCAGTAATAACAGGATACCCTGCAGTCTGCCCTCCAGCTAGCCAGTCACCTCTGCCCCTACCTGTTAATCTGAGCCTGGGCCACTGTCCATCGGGACATCAGCTAGTGGGACTGGAGTGAGCCACCTGTCTGCATAGTAAGAGTAACCCATGGGGGCCTGTCACTCCACACAGCTTTCCAGCTCTTTGGTTCAGGCCTAAACAGACAGGCCGTGGACGCACACTGGGGCCCTCCCTCCTGGGCCAGGGAATCCTACTGGTGAACGTGCTATTTCCTGAAGCTAGCCTGGAGGAAGTCCTCCAAAGGGCCAGTGATCTCTCTTCTGTCCCCATCATCCAGGGCCACATAGCTTGGCTTTGCCTCAAGCCCAGGCTCCCGTTCCTGAGGTGAACCCTCCTCCTCAGAGCACCCTGGCAACCCAGGCTCGTGCTGGGAGCTGGCAGGAGTGCCAGCCAGGGCTGACAATGTAGCTGCGGGTAATGTGCCAAGCGCCTCACCCAAGGCCATGGCGGCCTGCCAAGGCCCTGCAGCCCAGCGTGCGGGAGAGGAGGAGATTAGAGGGGGTTGCAGCTGCAGACCAGGCGCTTTCTCTCCTAATCTGGAGCCCGGCCCACGCCCAGGATGGGCCCTCTCCGCGGAGTTCAGGAACAAGCCTTTTTTAAAAATCAGGGACAAGTCTGCCTCTCCACCCAATGCTCAGCCAATGAGACAAGTTCTGGGCGCAAGAGGCCACCTGACTCAGGGAGGACATACAGGCCTTCAGGAGATGGGTGCCATTGGGCCCCTCCCCCGTGAAGCACTCAGAACTGAAACCAGAGTCTCAGAGAGCAGGGCCTGAGGCAGCTGCAACCCCAAGCACGAGGAAGAGGAGGGGCCAAGGCAAGATAAAGAGAGCACTGGCCTGGAGTAACCTTTCCCAGCACCAGGCTCTCGGCAGGGGGCCCCCAGCCAGGCCCTGGCCTGACCTGCCGGGGAGCTAGGCGCCTGGGACCCGGGCGGAAGGGCGGCCACGCTGGGCGGGCAGGAAGTGCATCCCGCCGCAGTGGCAGCCTGGGCCCGGCATCCCTGGCCCGGGACCTCGGGGAGGAGGTTGAGCCAGCAGCCAGGCCAGCCCGTGGGCTCAGGCGTGGGAGGGCTTGACCTGGAGCTCCGAGCGAGTGCCGCACGAGCGCCGCCACCGCTGTAGCTGTGGCGCTAGGCGCTGCTCATTAACCTCCGCTTGGGCTGAGTCATGCCCATAATACCCGCCTGCCTGGCCGGCCAACTCAGCCGGACGCTGGCCTTCAAAGGGCCCAGAGGCCCAGGAGAGGCCAGGCAGCAGGCCGCGTCCCACCGTCCCTGCTTCCTGATGGTAGGAGCCTCCTGGCCGGCTGCAAGAGTGGGGTGAGCCAGGAGCTCTAGCAGCTCAAACTGCTAGGATCCGCAGCTCCAAGGCCAGGACAACCTTACCGAGGAGGAGAGGAAGCAGAAGTGGCCTGGAGCATGCAGCCAGCCGGCCCACAGCAGTCCCCACCCAGCCTTCCTGCTTCTCCATTTCTGTGCCTAAGTCTAGGCTGCGCAATGCCCTGGCTGTCCCTAGCCTCCCTTTCTCGTGGCCTGCCCACACCCCTGGCATCAGTCTTAACCAGCCCTGGGCTGTCCCCACCATCCATGGCTGCCTGTTCCCAGGCCTCCCAGCCACAGGCTTTCCTCTGTGCTCAGGACCTCAACCTGCCCCACCTCGTGGCCCCCATAGAAGGCGATCTCCTCTGAGTTGGCCACCACTCGAGAGTGCATGTAGCGTAGCTCCCCTTTCCGCCGTGCCTCCTCTGCCACCAGCTCCCCAAACTTGGGTGAGAAGGCTCGCAGCACGTTGGCTGTGAGGAAGACCACGAGGCCAGCAATGGCCGAGGGCCAGGCTGTGCCGGCCCCGCGGGAGCGGGCTGCTCGAAGCAGGGTGTAGGCGGTCACGGCCACATCCAGGAGCGGCTTGGTCAGGTTGGAGTAGAGGTGGGCCACAGAGGCAGCAAAGGCCACGACATCCTCCGTCAGGGACTGGTCAGGGTTGCGAAGCCGCCCGTCCATGTTGCTGACTCGGTAGTAGGTCTGCTGGGAGAAGTAGAGGCTGTAGGCGTGGGCCACTAGACGGCTGCGAAAAGACAGGGCCAGCTGACCCTCCAGGTAGCGGATGGCACTGTTGATGAAGGTGGCAGGGAGGGCGATGAGAAGCCACTGTAAGAGCTGCCAGCCAAAGGCCTGTGGGTCCTTGCGCACGATGCAGCGGGCCAGCCGGCCGTCCAGGCGGGCCACATATACTGACAAGAAAGTCCGGCTCACCAGGGTGGCTGAGTGCAGTGCCAGCAGCCCCGTCTCCCGGCAGAGGATCTTGGGGAAGAGTAGCCGCAGGAGCCACAAGAGTCGCTGCAAGAACACCCGGTTCACACCGGCCTTGGCTGCGACGGCTGCTGTGGCGCCGGACACCTCCTGTGTGGACTCCCCTGCTGGCACCTGGGGGCCCCTGGCTGGAGCCAGGCACTGCCGCACCAGGGGGTAGATTTTGTGGGCTCCATAGGCCGTGAGGGCCAGGACCACAGCTGTGCGCTTCAGCGTGGTCACCCGCGAGGGCTGGGGGGTGGAGAGCACCGGCATATCACCTGGGCTGGACGCACGGGGTTGGGACTGGTGCCTGAGGCAGCAGTCCAGGCAGGTGGCTGGAAAGGTTGTTGCTCTGACCCTGGGTTCGTTGTCTAGGCAACTGGAAACCTTGCAGTGGTCCCTGAGACTGTCGCTTTAGGCCACTGGGGCGGTGCTGGGGCCCCTGGTGCCGTGGGCTCAGGGCCCTCCAGGGTCGTGGGCTCTTCAGGCAGCCGAGGTGAAGGAACTTGTCAGTCCCCTAGCCTCTGGGGTCAGAGCCTCGAGAGGTCTCAGACAGGGAGGACGTCTCTTCCTCTCCACCTCCACCTCCTCGCCCTCTTCTTACCCTGGTGGCGCCCCTCCCCGGGGCACCAGGCACGTCCGTCCGCTCCGCCGCCTGGCTGAAACGACAGTGACTCCGCCACTCCCCCAGAATCTCCACCCACCCCCCCTCTCGCCAGGGGCTAGTCGGGGGAAGGGGAGGAGGCGGAGGAGGGGCAGGAGGCGGAGGAGGGGCGGGAGGCGGGGCCCAGGCGCGGGGGGCTCCACCCCGTTCTCGTCCCACGGTTGGGCCCCGCCCCCTCCCAGGACCACAGAGACGTGGGCCGACCATGCGGGCTAGAGAAGCGGCCCTTCGTCTTCTCGCCAAGGCCCCGCCCAGCCTCCCCGCGCGCCTGAGGCGCCGCCGCCCGGCCGCGAAGCGCCGCTTCTTTCCCAGTCCTGGGCGTCGGAGCCTCGGCTCGGGGGCGGGGCGGAAAGCGGCCGTGGGCGGAGTCGCTGGGGACTCGCCACGGTTGGGGGCGGGGCGAGAGCCTGCGGGCGCTTCCGGTTTCCGGCCGCGGAGGAAGGGGCGGGGTCCGGGCTGTGGTGGGAGAGTTTGGCGGCGGCGGTAGCGTGTGAGCGGTGCCTGTGGGAAGCTTGGTGAGCGGGCCGCGCGCCCAGCCGGGCTCCGGCCGCTCGACGAGGGGAAGCGCGAGAGGCCGGGGGCGCGGGACCGAGGGTCGAGCCGGTAGTGCGGGGGCCGGGCCCGGCGGAGGGAAGTCGGGGTGGCGGCGGGTGGAGTCGGACTCCGGGGGCGCAGGAGCCGGCCGCGGCCGCGGGGGCTGGGCGGGGGCGAGGCTCCCGCGCGGGAGCCGCCGAGGTGGGGTTGGGGCAGGGCGCGCCGAGCTAGAGCCACGTCGGGGAGCTCTCGAGCCGCGTGGGCGCTGCGGCTGACCGGGACTGCCGGGAGGGGCTCCTCCGGCTTCTGAGGAGACAGCTGCTTCTGGAAGTTTCTCTGGATGGGGCCGTGAGGTGCTTAGTCGAGGCCTACGTTTGCTCTTGGCGCAGACTCCCGCCCTCTAGGCGGCGCTCTTGTGGGCCCGCTGAGGTACCCCGAGGCCCCCGGCCCTGGGGAGCCACGGCCTTTGTCTCGGCCCCGTTGGCGACGTTGGGAGCGAGTGCGGTCCTGCAGCGCGGCCGCCCGGGGCCCACGAGCCCCGCCGCAGAGCTCCGCCTGGCCGGGGAGCGCGGGAGGGGCCTGCCGGCTGCCGAGAGTTGCCGCCCTGTGTAGTGGTCGTTGAGAACGCTTGCCTGGTTCCACAGGCACGAGCAGTCTCCCCGACTCCCCGGGGAAGGGAATTGTCCAGAAGGGTGGCTCTGGATGGGTCTAGGCGCGTGCTGGGAGGCGGCCGCTCGCTCCGCGCTTCCGGGCCTCGGCGCTGCTGGTGAAGCAGCCCCGCTGGGCGCAGCCCGTGCCTTGGAGAGCCCGGCGCAGCCTGCCGGGGCCCAGGGCGGCCGGCGGCCCAGCTGTCACAGCTTCTCCAGCCGTCACAGCTCCTCCTGTCCTTCTGTGCCCTGTCAGGAAAGAAGCTCGCGTCTCCCTGTTGGAAAGCTGCTAGCAGCAGGATGAGTCTGCAGTGGACTGCAGTTGCCACCTTCCTCTATGCAGAGGTCTTTGCTGTGCTGCTTCTCTGCATTCCCTTCATTTCTCCCAAAAGGTATGGCCTGTGGAGCAAACAGGCAAGCGAGTTGAGAGGGTGACTGTTGTGGAGCCCCATGGCTTCTGCGTGCAAAGTTGCTCGACCCTGCAACTGGGGCCGGCTGGAAACAGGTAGAACTTGTCTGAGGTCGGGGTGGCAGGGGTTAGGTTGGTTATCACCAACCTTCTACACAGTTCGGCTTTGTGACACCTGGCCGAGTTCCTTTCCTGAGCATCCTGCCTTCTGGGTGCCGGGAAGAGGAGAAGACTTGTCTCTAGTTATGGTCCTGGGAACGATGCCCTCTTGCCGCCCCTTGGGTCCCTAGGGTTCGGGGGATGGCATTGTGGGCTCCAGAAGACTTTCACCACAGGGTCACGTTGTTGCTGATTTGGTGACTTCTGTCCTCCTAACTAGTCTCACTGGCATTGCGTAGTAGCCTCATGAGCATTACTCAGCCCATGAAGGATGAAGCCATGTTCCCTTTCAGTGAACAAAAGACCCGTTAAAAGTTAGCTGGAAAATTTTAATTGCAGTTAACATGATGAACACATTATTCTGACTTAGGTTAGAACATTACAAATAAGCCTTTCTGCACAAGATATTTTTAAAAGCTGTTTTTTAATAAAAAGTACAGATTCCTGATGTGATACAATAGGAAGTGTATAGCACTGCCTAGGGAATATTCTTGCCAAAAGCCGCATCTGAATCTGTTCACACCTCATACAGTTCAGAGGAAATGCAGAGACAGAGGCCCCCTCACTGCTGCAATCTGGAAAGCTTTGTAGGACAAACAACCTGGTTTCTGCAGAAAGTAAATTGGGGAAGAAAACAAAAGAGGACAGGGGAGCGAGGGGCTTACAGAATCAGAGAGATTTAAGACACTTATCACCCTATCACTTCCTGTTCAAGCAAACTATTAAAAACGGTTGCAACAATTGGGCTGTGGGATTCTGGCTCTGAGAATGAGGGATTCTCATTGAAGTTCTCGAGGTCTGGTGATGGCATTGTGGTGTCGTTAATCGTTATGAAGGCTCTTTTCTGGTAGAGCTACTTCGTGAAGTATTTATGGAGGGAGATGAAGGGAGGTCTGGGGTCGGCTTCGTAATAATCCAGGGTGGTAGAAATCTGCATGCACCAAGATTGGTCACATGGAAAAGCAATTTAAAGCAATAATGTGTATGTGACAAACATTTTGAATACTCCATAGGGGAATGCAGTGGAAAATAAATTTCCTGTTTCTGTCTCCAAAGACTACTTGTGTTTAAGACTGATTTTCTACCCTGTGAATGTCAGGAATATGGGAAAGCCTTTATTTCTTGAAGAAACTTTCAAGGACGTGAGAATGCACATAGGAGAAAAAACATATAAATGTGAAGAATGTGGGAAAACCTTCTGTCATCCCAAGTCCTTACAAACATGCGAAAGGACTCACTTGATAAAAACCTCTTGAATGGAAACAGCACGGGGAATATTTCAATTGGCCCATATCCTTATTGTGGGAAAACTCCCACTAGAAGGAAATTTAAGAAACGTGGAAGATTGGCGGAAGTTAATTCATGTATAGTGTTCTAGAAAATTTTCAACATAAAAGAGTTGCTATAAAAGTTGTAGATATATTGTGTTTACTAAGCCTTTTTCTTAAAATGCAACATTGGACTGTGGATTTCTACTAATTACTTTGAGAAATGAAGTGAGAATTCTATGAGTCATCTTTCAAAAATAGTACGTGAGATTAGTGGGAAGTGCTTTTTCCTTAAATTGGTTAATGTTTTTTCTTTCCATTTTGCAGCCTGTTGGATCCATGGGTGAATAGAAGTGTATTTTTTTTTTTTTTTGAGGAAGATTAGCCTTGAGCTAACTACTGCCAATCCTCCTTTTTTTCTGAGGGAGGCTGGCCCTGAGCTAACATCCGTGCCCATCTTCCTCTACTTTATATGTGGGACGCCTACCACAGCATGGTGTGCCATGGGGTGCCATGTCCGCACCCGGGATCCGAACCGGCGAACCCTGGGCTGCTGAGAAGCAGAACGTGCGAACTTAACCGCTGTGCCACCGGGCCTGCCCCCTCAAGTGTATTTCTAATATGCAATTAGGTTTAACTTTTTTATAATGTTTTATTCTGTGTTAAGGGGCCATTGAAAATTGATACTTTGGTTTTTGTTGGGATTTTCCTACTGGCCTTTTGTAGCTGTTCCTAGATATCCCTAATCCATTATATATATTGTAACTTTCTTACTGAGAAAGCTTTTTTGAGATTGTGGGTATAGGAGCCCTTTTCTATTTTCCATACTATTAAATGTTGAGACTAAATTTGTATATATGACAACTTAAAAAAAAAAGATTGATTTTCTAGAAATTTATATACATGAGTGCAAGCATCTTTTTTTTTCTTTTAACACTCTTGAACGAATGTCTTAAATTGGAGAATTGCAAGCAGCTGAGGCTGAGCTTGTATGGGATATTTGCCATTGGAGAAGATGCAAAACTGGATTTCTGTTCTCAGGGCCCTGGATCCCAAGTGTGTATTGTCTCTCTTCAGCTCCTATCATTTTTGTCGTCTTTGCAGATGGCAGAAGATTTTCAAGTCCCGCCTGGTGGAGTTGGTAGTGACTTACGGTAACACCTTCTTTGTGGTTCTCATTGTCATCCTCGTCCTGCTGCTTATTGGTGAGTGAGCTGTGGCTGAGGGCAGCTACCTGCCCTCGACACTTTGCTGTGGCTTCTGCCGCAAATCCCTGTGCCATGTTCCATGTGAAACGTACAGCTTTGGCTTCTCAGAGACAGGCCACTTAAGTGGCCCCTGTTTCTCTTGGGGAAGAGGCTTCTGTTATCCACGGAGAGGGTGCTGCTGACTGCTGGCAGGGTCTTCACTTTGACCAGCAGCCTTTTGTACACCCTTTGATGACCACCTCACATCTCTGGGGCGGCTCCTCAGGTCATTCTAGAACTGAAACCAAGAGAAGCTAACTGGCCCATGATGACCTTGGTCTAAGTAGTGCTGTTCTCCAGTCACTTAGACAGAAGTATCAGTCTCCTTCGATGCCTGAACTAGGCCATGAATAGGCAATAAGTGACCAAGTAGACAGGGAGCCTAGCTGGGAAGGAAGCTGCCCTGTCCTGTTGGATGGGGGGACTGAGAGGTCTGGCAGCATATCTAGGGGGCAAATCCCAGACCTCTGTGGATCTGGGTTAGACTTCAGGTGTTTCGAGTCCTTCCACCTCTGAAGTTCTCTAAACCCCACATTGAGGTGCACACCAGCAGGGGCTTGAAAGATACACTGGTCCGAGGGTACGTACTGCTAAATGATGAGGCCTGGGGCCAGGTGGTGCTAAGATGGAAGGCAGACATTTTGTGACATGGTGGTGGCATGATTATTTGGAGAGACTAGAGGAATCATTACAGCTCTTGTGTGGCTGTTAAATGTGTATTTTGCTGTAGTAAGTGGTCAATATGTCCCTCTGCTTGGACTCCAAAGCATTGGCTTGGCTCTGCCACAAAGAGTGGTCCTGTCTCTAAGGTGTGATGCCTGCTTAGGCTCCTTTCTCCCCGAGTCCCCAGCAGAAATGTGGCAGTGGGTGGGAGGCCAGGGATGTATAGTTCAGGGGACTGTGCATGGCCCTACCCACTAGCTGCAGCATTTAGGCATTTCAGCATTTCTCCTTCCTAATATCTTAGGGGCCCGATGAGATATGTTCAGACAGGGCTGCCTCTGAACAGGCCAGGTGTGGCCTACTCATTCCCAGCCGGATAGGGTGGGTGCCAGCTGCCCACAGACCTTGCAGTTCTTGAAATACTTGGCAAGGCCCCAAGAGGCACTTCTTTCCAATCAGATTTCTCTCCCTGAGTGGCCTCTGGGCCTGGAAGGGTAGGGAATATACGTGTCATCCCCTGAGCGTGAAAAGCCAGGCTGCAGGGTTTTGGAACTGAGCATGTGTGCTTTGCTTTTGGGTGTGTGGTGGGGGTGAGAATTAGGGTGGAGCAGGACTGTGTTCTGGGTATTCCCTCAGGGCCTTGCCCCTCTACAAACCAGACTCCGTGAGCTCTCCATTTTCTAGCATAGCTGACTGAGCCAAGGAGGCCCTTTGCAGAACCCAGTAGTTGGCAAAGGTGCCATTCTTTTTTGGCGTCAGGGAACTGCCTGGAAGTTCTAGAGAGACATCTGGCCGTGATGACAGGCTGCTTCCTAAGAAGTAAGAAGTGTAAACTAGAGAGGTCAGCAGAGGGTTCTACAGGTATAAGTGTTAGCTAGTAGCAAATACTAGTGCAAGGTGATGGACATAACTAGCTAGAGCTGCAGTGCTGGCTGGCTTCTAGGCTTCACTGGGAGGGGCCTAGGGTAGATCTCACTGGGGGAGTGGGCTCGATAAGGGTCTAGGATCAACTGCCTTGGGCCAGAGGTCTGAGATGGGGGGGCAGCACTCTGCTGTGCTACTTGGGCTAGTGTGGCCCAACACCCCCACTGCTAGTCTGCTCTGTACCAAGTTGGTCCTTAAGGTGGTAGGGTTCCTGGATGCAGATGACAGTGTAGAAAAATATGGGGTTTTTTTTTTTTTGTATTTTAAATTTAGAAGTTTTTTTTTCTGAGAAGGATTTGCCCTAACATCTGTTGCCAATCTTCCCCTTGCCCCCAAAGCCCCAGCTCATAGTTGTATATTCTAGTTGTAAGTTCTTATAGTTCTTCTATGTGAGCCACCCCCACAGCATGGTTACTGACAGACGAGTGGTATGGTTCTGTACCTGGGAACTGAACCCGGGCCGCTAAAGTGGAGCACATCAAACTTTAACCACTAGGCCGTCAGAGCTGGCTCAAAACGTGTTTTTTCAATCACAAAAATAACATTATTTTTAAAAATTCAGAGATTTAACCTAGAAAGTTAATTTCATAATCCTATATCCCACAGCTAGCCATCGTTTAATACTTTCTTGTACATTTCCACACGCATTTTTCTCTGCTGACATCACTACATGTTTTGGATTGGATTCATATCACAGTACGTACTGTTTTGGATTGTTTTTTCCACTTACTGTGTCCTAGACATATTTTTACAGCAATTTCATTATTTTTCAGATTGTGTAGTGTCTTGTCATATGGTTATACTGTAATTTAGTTCCTTTATAGGCATTCTCACATCATTGCACATTTATGCAAATATTTCTGTAGGATAGACTTGGAGAGGTGGCACTGATGAATCCAAGGGTATGAACATTTTAAATTTTATGTCTTAGTTTGGGCTGCTATAACAAAAATATTGTAGACTGGGCAACTTAAACAATAGACATGTGTTTCTCACAGTTCTGGAGGCTGGAAGTCCAAGATCAAGATGCCAGCAGATTCACTGTCTGGTGAGGGCCTTCTTCCTGCTTCTGCCCTCTCGCTGTGTCCTCACGTGATAGAAGGAGTGAGAGAGCTCTCTGGGGCCCCTTTAAAAGGGCGCTGATCCCATTCATGCGGGCCTTGCACTCATCACCTAATCACCTCCTGAAGGCCCCACCTCCTAACACCGTTCCATTGGAGGTTAGAATGTCAACATAGGAATTTAGTGGGGAGAGGAACATGCAGTCCATAGCAAATAGGTGTGTCGTTGTTTTGGTTTGTATCCCTGCTAACAGTCTTGGAGGGTGCTTGCTTCATGATACAGATTTAACACAAAGACACCAGTAGTGGGAGGCACGTTTTTATAATGTAACATCAGCTTAAAAGCCAAACAGTCTGAAACCAGAAATTAAGAACAAGACAGGGGCTGGCCCCATGGCCGAGCGGTTAAGTTCGCGCACTCCCCTTTGGCAGCCCAGGTTTTCGCCAGTTTGAATCCTGGGTGCAGACATGGCACCGCTCATCAAGCCATGCTGAGGCAGCATCCCACATGCCACAACTAGAAGGACCCACAACTAAAAATACACAACTATGTACCAGGGTGCTTTGGGAGAAAAAGGAAAAATAAAATCTTTAAAAAAAAAAAAAGAGACAGTACCCATATAGTGATATCTTATGCCTCTCCCATGGTGGTCTATTAAGAGCCCTCTTTGGGTAGATCTTTATGTACTGACTTAAAAGATGTCTCTGGGGGTGAGTTAGGAAAAGCAGTAGGTATGGGGTGGTTCCATTTCTACTTTATAGGTAAACATATCAATGTACATGTATCTAAACTGGAGGACTATATGTCTGACAGTGGCTCTCAGGAGCAGAGGCTGTTCACCCTTCAGCAGTTCTTTGCATGCCCCCTCTGCGCCCAGAACTGTGCAAGGCCTTGGGGAGATAGTAGACAAGATTTCTGTTCTTGTGGAGTTTGTCGTCTAATTTGAGGGAGACGGACAATAAACCTGTACTTTGGGTAATTTCAGATCCAGGTGTAGATTACAAAGAATAACATAGGGTAATGTGATTGGAAGTGACTGGTTTAGATAAGTTGGCCACGTATCAGATTCCTTGCTGGGGATGATTGTGTTATGAGATTGTTTCTCTTTCCACATTTCTGGTATGTTTGAACTTTTGATGAGTGCAGATTCCTTTTGTAATCAGAATAAAACGGTTTAACAAAGCTCATTATAAAGCTTAGAAACAAAAACCCTTGAATCTTTAGCAGGCATCCTCTGGGTCTTGACGCCTAGGCAGCTCAGGCCTCCTCAGTGGGCATTTCTATAAACAGGACTACCCTGGCTTGTCACTGGGGTGGCTGGCGACCTGCCCGACTTGAGATAAACAGAACCAGATGTTGGGGGCGCTGTGAGAAAGAGGAGCTGCCCCCATTGCCAGCAGTGCCTCAGACTCCGTTAGCATCTTGACATGGGAAGCAAGCTTGTGGCCTGCTCTTGTAGAGTGGGGCCAGGGAGTGACGTGAGAAAAGCTGGAGGAGAGAGTGGGCCTGAGGGCAGAGCTTCTGAGAAGGCATCCCCCGAAGTGTATGTAGAAGGGGGGATAACGGGAGACAGAGTCAGGGGAAGTGAAGTGAGGCCGCCCAACTCAAGCCCCCTGTCACCTGGACAGCTTAGTCTTCTCCGAGAAAGAGCTAAACGCCTCTGTATCTCGTCTCATCTCTGCCACAGATGCTGCACGCGAGATTTGGAAGTATGATGTGACGGAGAAGGTGAACCTCCAGCACAATCCTGGGGCCATGGAACACTTCCACATGAAGCTTTTCCGTGCTCAGAGGAATCTCCACATTGCTGGCTTTTCCTTGCTGCTGTCCTTGTGAGTGGGGAGGGGTGAGGGGCTGTGAAGGGACCCCTGGGCTATCCTGTGACCTTGACTCCTCAGTCTGTGACCTTGAACCGGAGGCCCTGTCAGGGGAGCCACACGATTTCCCCAGAGGCCTCTCATTTTCCTCCAGACTCCAGAGGCAGCGTGGAGAGTGGGAGAGGACTGGCCAGAAGGTCAGAAGACCCGAGTTCTGGCTCTGCCATGACTTACCACGTGCTTTTTTAGGGCAAGTGCATTACCAGCTTGCTCTGTGTATGTAGAGTGAAGTAAGTGACAAGGCATTTCCCTCCTCTGGGAGAGGCCCTTTGGAGCCCAGCTTAAAAGGACCAACTGAATAGGGGCTTTTTACGTATGGGGTCCTGACCTGAAAAGAGTGGGCAGAAATGGCATGAAGGGGCTGAGACTGACCCTGTCTCCAGAGCCTTCCCAGATGTAGACCTGTCATAGGAGCATGTTGTGCTCCATGGCAGCCTAAGTATTTCTGGTGTTTTTTTTTTTTTTTTGGCAAGACTGAGTGCCTCCATCAGGGCCATGGGGGTGGCTAGTTGGGCAAGACTAGGCTGATATAAAGCACCTCTTTCAGCCTGGGGGCCTTTCGCTGCCTCCTGCTCTCACAGGGGTTCTGATCGTGGGGGCCTGGCTTTTCTTGGGTCTGCTGACTGGCAGGGAGTAGACGTGCTCAGGCCAAGGGCTTCCAGAGGTATTGGGAAGAGGCTTACCGTGAGGTTATCTAGAAGCAGGGTGAATGTATGGATTCTGGGTCTGGGCCCGCTCTCCTCTAGTCATCTGGACATCCTTTTTTTTGAGGAAGATTAGCCCTGAGCTAACTACTGCCAATCTTTCTCTTTTTGCTGAGGAAGACTGGCCCTGAGCGAACATCCATGCCCATCTTCCTCTATTTTATATGTGGGATGCCTACCACAGCATGGCTTTTTGCCAAGCAGTGCCATGTCTGCACCTGGGATCTGAACTTGCGAATCCCGGGCCTCCGAGAAGCGGGACGTGCGAACTTAACCGCTGCACCACCGGGCCGGCCCCCGGACATCCTTCTTTAGTAGGCATTAGAATGATTACTTGTCTGGGTTTCACTTTTTCAGGAAAAGAGTCAGTCGTTCAGGTGAGCCTGGCCTCTCTGGGTCAGAATTGGAAAGTGCCGGGGGTGGAGCTGGACAGGGCAAACAGCTTTCAAAGTGATCTGTTTGGTCACAGAAGTGGTCTGCAAGTGTGCCGGCTTCAAATTTCTGAGAGTGAGGAAGTGAGAAGGCTGGGAGGAGTTGGACGTATAACACTAGAGTTTTAGAACTTTGGGAAGCTGTGAAAAAGAAGTTTCATCTTGTGGTCTGAGACTGAAAAGGAAGCAGATCTGGAGGACTGAGTCTCAGAAACAAAATTCTGAGTCCAACTGCAAGTGAGCCGAAGTGGGGAGATAGAGACCCGGCTGTGTCGAAAGAGACCACAGAGGCTCTCGGGGGGACTACCAGGCAAGCTGTGATTCCATCTGGAAGACAGGAAGGACAGAAAGAGAACTAAGGACTGCCCCAGAAGAGCACACAGAGCTTTGAGAAGAGTACTAGGAAGGTGAGAGCCTGCAGGGAGCTCTGGCTCATGAAACGTGGTAAGGCCTGGGGAGAAGAGAGTCTCCTTGATGTTTCTGTGTAAAGGAACGAAATGGCATGCAGAGGTCAAGGGTAAAGGAAGCACTGGGATGAGAGAGTTGAAATCCCAGGTGAGTGAGTGTATACTGGAGTGCTAGCTGCTCTAAATGACTTAGCTTCCATTTGCCCTTGATGAAATTATGTCCAGAGGCTCTTGAGATCATTTGCAGGTGGAATTGCCGGTCCTTGAGGAATTGCAGGGTAGGAGAGATTCTGGCAGACTGCAGACAGGCAAGCATCCCAGTTTGCAAAGGAGGAAGAAGGTAGGTGAGGCAATAACTAGAATGGGAGGGTCTGACTTTGGTCTCAGATCATGTTGTAGAGAGAATAGCTTGTGTGCTCTCCGAGAAGAGAGAGGGATCATTGGAGATGATCTACTGGAGAACAGATTTTATCAGTCTTAGCCCTGCCTTTTATCGGTCTAGTGTAGATGGATTTTCAGCAAAATGTTTGCCAGTCTCCAGTTCAGTTCTTAGGGACCAGGTACTGAAGTGTGAGCAGGGTGCTGGCATCACAGTGTGGTTAGGTGGGGTCCTAACTCCCTTGAGTGGCTGTTGCCTGGATCAGCTCCATCCAAATAGAGCCCTCAGGTGTTCACGCTGCACCCCCAGCCTGCTCAGTGTTTCTCTGCTGAGTGCGGTTGTCATGGTGAGCAGATGCAGGGAGAAATGGAAGCTAGGAGGAATTGAACAGCAGGTAGGCTAGTTACTGCTCAGAATCCACAGCTGTCTAGATGGCTTCCCTGGCAGGGCCGACTCCAATGAGACTTGAGTGTTTAATGCAGATACATTTGTAAATGTGCGTGTAGGTTCATAAAGGGCAATGGAGACAGGGCCCAGCAGGAACTCGGAAAGACTTGGGGTTGTGGTTTATTGTAGCTCAGTAGGAGTTAGTGGCACAGCCACTGCAAAAGCTGATGAGCCATTAGCACCCGTCATTGAAGGCTGGGACCGCCAGAGGGAGGCACCAGCCCTGCCAGGTTGGATGTGAACCAGTGCTCCCCGGAGGGTTGCATTTGGGGCTCCACCTCTTGAGAGATGCTCGCAAACTGCAGGTTGTGAATTCGGAAGCAGTCACAGTGGTGGCAGATAGAGTGGTGCTTATTCCTCACCTACTGTGGCTTTGAAGTCTTACTCTCCTGACTGTTCTGCTTTTGTAACCTCTTCCAGAAGGACACCTCCAGGGCAGGTGTTGTCTAACCAGGCCTGGTGACAGTGGGTAGCCAGGTGTACCAGACGAGTGAGTCTGTGCTTGGCTCAGTTCTCCCTCTCCAGCACCGTGAAGCCAGGTGTTTCAGTTTAATTCCTGCAGTTGACTTTTTAAAATTGACATTTAGTACATGTTGGAGTCCAGTTTTATGAGTGTTTTGACAAATGCAGAGTCAGGTAACACCACCGCAATCAGGGTTCAGAACAGTTATCAGTTTCCTTTCTAACCTGAAGGAGTGGCTTCAGAGAAAAGCAGTTCTCATTTATGCTCTATGCTATTCCCCAAGGGACACACGGAGGTGGGGAGAACGGAATGAGATTTTGGCTCACTGTTCCAGTCTGCTCTTGTGATCCCACTCTGTTCTCTATTATAGTAGCTGCCTCCCCTACTTTGCTGTGACCTCTCCATTTGACAAGCACGTAAGGATTTCTTGAATTCCCTTTTTTTGCCTTCCTCCTTCTCCCTAATGCCCCCCAGTACACAATTGTATATTCCAGCTGTAGGTCCTCTAGTTGTGGCATGTGGGACGCCGCCTCAGCATGGCCTGATGAGCAGTACTAGGTCCACGTCCAGGATCCAAACGGGCAAAACCCCGGGCTGCCGAAGCCGAGTGTGTGAACTTAACCACTCGGCTGTGGGGCTGGCCCCCAAATTCCCTTTTAAATGTGTCAGACGTAGTAACTTCTTGGGCCTGCTTGTTCCCACAGCTGCACATCTCTTTTTTTTTTTTTTAATTGAGTTATTGATAGGTTACAATCTTGTGAAATTTTAATTGTACATTAATGTTTGTCAGTCATGTTGTAGGTGCACCACTTCACCCTTTGTGCCCACCCCCCACCCCACCTTTCCCCTGGTATCCACTAAACTGTTCTTAGTCCATAATTTTAAATTCCTCATATGAGTGGAGTCATACACAGATTATCTTTCTCTCGCTGGCTTATTTCACTTAACATAATTCTCTCAAGGTCCATCCATGTTATTGCAAATGGAATGATTTTGTTCTGTTTTCCACAGCTGCACATCTCTTACCTCTCCATCTTAGCTAAAGATTCCTTGCTGTGTCTGCCATACCATCCCAAGTCCCCATTTAGTTGCCAATCAAAGAAGGACATGAGGTTGATCTTGTGTAACTTCTTAAAAAAGGAAACAGTGACCCCAAGGATCAGTGTAAATTCGTCAGTTGCCCACAAATGATGTGTTTAATTGTTTCTAGAGTTTTCCAGGACTATATATGCCTCCCTAGTCTAGGGGTCAGATCTTATATGGCAGCTGTGGCCCTATAGGAACTTCTTTCTTTGCATGGCATTAGCCATAGAAATGTTCTTGTCTAAACTTGATATCCACACAACCCATATACGGCTTGCAAGAAACACTATAAAAAAAATTATTGTCTTTGTTATTGTGATTGCCAAAGTTCTACCTGCTTATTAAAATAAACAAAGCCACCTGAAGTTCAGATAATACAAACATGTCAAGCGTGAGAGTGAGGACCCTGTAGTTCCATCCCCAGAGATAGCTACAGGCAGTAATTGAGATGTTTCTGAACTTTTAAAATAATGTTTTACTCAATGTATAACTTTTCTCTTACAAGTACCATGGGGTTTTTTTTGCTCTGCTTTGACTTGCCTTTTTCACTCAACAGTGTATCTTGGCGATTTTTCCAAATGACTCATGCAGACCTCTCTCATTCTTAATGGTTGTGTAGTGTTATGTCATGTGAGGGGACCATTGTGTGTTTAACCAATTCCCTGCTGACAGATGTGGGAGCTGGTTCGAAATTTTTACTATTCGAGAACCCCTTTTGCATATCGGTGGGTTCTACTCTGTCCTCCCACACATTATGTTCCTTTTTTCCTTTTTCTCTTTGTAATCTTTGGGAATAGATTGGTGGTGTCCTGGTCCCCTGGCACCTCACTGCTCTAAGTCTGGTCTGTGGTCCTGGGCAGGACCCGGGGCTCACCCCTGGCCTGCTAGTGAGGGCCTGCATTTCCATGAACTCCTGGCTGACCCCATGCACCTAAGTGCTGGATGGCACTGATCTGGCACATCTCCCCATGTGTACTACCCCCGAGGTCATTGGTGGATAGCAGTTCTGGCTGTGTTGTGGGGTTTCACAACCTGGGATAGAGTTCATCTAGGTCTGGATATGGTCAAATGCATTTGAAACACTTGAAGTACCCTCTCGTGCTCTCAGGTACCTGGTTATTTCTTTCGGAAACCATGCTATGCTTACCCTGTCGTTTTTGAAGTGCTTTCTCTTTGAGGAATGTATTCTCTCATCATGTCAGCACACACGCACTGTCTGCCCTACATGGACTAACTCCTTTTTTTGTTCTGCATGTCCTTGCTTATGTGCCCCTCTGAACTTTTATGCATGTTCTTTTACAAATGAACCAGTGACTCTTGTTAGCCGCATGCAAGCCTGTGGGAAAGAGATGTTTCTCTGTTTTGCTTTGCTGAGTCAAGTTTGGTTGCATTATGAGATTGTTTTGTGGGGTCCCACTCATGGTCTTAGCAAACATTCGAGCATTACTCTACAGGAGACGGTGCTGGGGTGTTGGCACAGAAAAGAGGAATAAGAGAGTGGTTGAAGGGAGAGCAGCACCAGAGTAGCCCTCACCACACCGTGTTGGAGTTACGGCAGAGTAGTGCTCGGAATGTCATGGGGCACAGATAAGCGCACCCCTCCACACGGTCTTGGTGTCTCCACGTAGGAGTGCGGCAGCGTGGAAAGGGAGGAAGAGGAGTCAGTAGCTTGTTTGTGTTGGTTTGAGCTGTTAGTACTAGATCGTTGGTTTTCAGCCCACCTCTGACTGCAGGCTGGGGAGTGGGCTGCTGTGTTCCCTGAGTAGTTTTTAGCTGGCTTTTGGTGGGAAGGCGCCTGCGCCATCTGTAAGCTAAAATCTACCTCCTGTATGTCTTCCTTATTAGTCTTAGTTTTATGACTCTGACAACCTTAATTTCTTAGTCCCCTTTGTACGTCTGAAGAATATTAAGTCATCTGGTAGCACATAGCCATTGGAGGAAGATGAGGCTTTAAATAAACAAAGAAGAAGATAAGTTGTCTGGGGCCAGCCCCGTGGCCGAGTGGTTAAGTTCGTGTGCTTCCGCTTCGGTGGCCTGGGGTTTCGAAGGTTTGCATCCTGGGGGCGCACCTAGTACCGCTCATCAAGCCATGCTGAGATGGCATCCCACGTGGCAGAACTAGAAGGACCTACAACTAGAATATACAACTATATACTGGGGGGCTTTGGGGGAAAAAAAAAGAGGAAGATTGGCAACAGATGTTAGCTCAGGGACAATCTTTAAAAAAAAACTAATTAGAAGAAGGAAAAAAATCCACATGCTGCTTAAAAACGGGCTAGCTGTTGTTGCCATGTGGGAACTTGCATTTTCCACTGAGTGTATTGTGGACATCACTCTAGGACAACTGGTCTGGCTCTCCAGCATTCTTACGTGTCTCACCAATTCCCTGCTGGTGAACATTGAGTTCATCTCCTCCGTTTTTCTGATATCATAAACAGTGGAAAACCCCTCTTGGTGGTTATTTTGCGTGCATCTCAGCTAGGGTGGGTTCTTTAGGGCTCCTGATCCCATTCCAAGAGTCTGTGCCCCTCTTACCATCTGTGTCTCTCTCGTCCATGTTTGCGCTCGTCTCACTGGCAGGCACTGGCTCAGTCCCTGAACCCCAGTAGGTACCAGCTAAGTCTGGGGAAGGGCAGGCCGAGCAGGGTGGATGGGTCAGGAGTACCAGGAGGCCTGGTAGAAGGTTTTGAATGCTGGTCCCAGAGTTTGTACTCAATCTCTCTGTGGTAGAGGGCTGAATTTTTTCCAATGGTGCTGCACCAAGGTCAGAGTTATATGCTCATATTAGGCAACAATGTTTGGGATAGAATGGAGCAGGAGAGCTCAGAAGCAGGGAGACCAAGTCTGAGGTCGCCAGCGTGAGAGATGCTGGCAGCTTGAACCAGGGCACGGTAGCTGGTGGGGCAAGAGGGGCAGGTTTGAAAGCTGCTGATGGGAGAAGGGGTAGGAGGTGATGGAGCTGTCGAGCCTCTGAGGTGAGCCTCTGAGGCTGAGGTGGTGGCGGCTCTGCTTTGGGCACCTGCAGACGGGCACCTGTGGCAGGCCCCAGAGGACTGCCTGCATGCACGCACACATGCATGCACGTGTGGGAGGGAAGGTAGCTGGTGAGGTCCACTGGAAGAAACGAGGAAGCTAGGAGGAGAGGAGGAGGAGAAGGGGGGCTGGTCAGCAGGATGATGCACTATGAGCTGATGTGCTGTTTCACGAGGGGTGGGGAGATGGGTGAAAGGATGGTGCTGGCGGGGCAGCCACTCCCTGGAAGTGAGGTAGAGGGAATGGAAGCAGATGCAGGGAGAGGCAAGACTGGGGAGAGGCAGCAGGTTAGTAGATGAAGGAGCCACGGAGGGAGAGAGCAACAGTCGGAAGTGAGACTGGGGGTGACCCTGGTTCCTAGCAGGGCCGGGGTCAGGAGCACGTTGGGGGAGCCTCCAGCAGTCCTTATAATTGAAAAAGGAAGCCTCACACCCTTAAACGAGCCTGTCCCTCCCTGTCTGCTGCGGGGGGCTGGGGGAACACAGGGCCGCGCCTTTTGTGCTGCCTCTGCTTGCCTGGTTGTGCTGATTGGGGCAGCTTGCTGCCTTCCCTGGTCCTCACGTTCCTTTCTCTGTGGGCAACCCAGAAGCCTGGGGAGCTCTGTCCTTTTTTCTTGTCTCATGTGACTTCCTGCTCCTGTTTTTTTTTAAAATCGTGGTAAAATACACGTAACATCAATTTGACTATCTCAACCTTTTTTTTTTTTTTTTTTGAGGAAGGTTAGCCCTGAGCTAACTACTGCCGATCCTCCTCTTTTTGCTGAGGAAGACTGGCCCTGAGCTAACATCCATGCCCATCTTCCTCTGCTTTATACATGGGATGCCTACCACAGCACAGCTTTTGCCAAGTGGTGCCATGTCTGCACCTGGGATCGGAACTGGCGAACCCTGGGCTGCAGAGAAGTGGAACATGTGAACTTAACCACTGTGCCACCGAGCCAGCCCCTCAACCATTTTTGAGTGTAGAAATCAGTGGTGTACATTGTTGTACAACCAACCTCCAGAGCTCTTTTCATCTTGCAAAACTGAAACTCTGTCCCCATTCCACAGCCTAGGGATCTCACCTCCTGAGCCTCTCTTCCTCCTTATTCTGGAAACCACTGCCATGACCCAACTAGGCTTCCTGCCAACAGCCTTGCTTCCTCAGCCTGTCCACCCTGCCCAAGCCAAGTGACTTTTCTGACATCCCATTACCCCTGTTCCAATGCCTTCAGAGTACCTTTGGCATAAAGGCTTGACACCCGGATCCCTCAGGACGTGACTCCTTCCTACAGTCCTCTGCAGTCTCGAGGAGGCTAGGGGTGGCCTTGGTTCCTAGTGGCTAATTCTGTGGCCTCAGCCTGGAAACCCCCTACTGTTGCCTGCTAGCCCAGCCAGCGCCTCCTCTTCATGCTTCCTCAAGGCTTCCCTCGCAGTCTGCTCTGTGACACCTGCGCCATGCTGCTAGCTGGCCTAGAGGGCTGGCTTTTGAGGGCCCCTGGCAGCCTGTGAGGTGTGGCCCAGGAACCTGGGCTCATCCTCTTTAGCCTGGCCGCCTTTGTGCCAAGGGCTGGGCACACACAAGGGCTGCCTACTACCTTGGGGACTAAATGGGGTGTCCCAGGCAGATGGGGACAGCTTTAGGCCCGTGTCCGGGTTGAACACGTCAGACTGTTGTGCCAGGTGTTTTAGGATGGCAGCCCAACTCTTCAGGTCTCCTGAGCTCTGGCAGTGGGAACCCCAGGGGGCTCGTGAAGACATACTTGTCTGGGCCTCCGGAGGATGTGGATGCTGCTGGTCCCAGCACCACGCTGGGGACCTCTGGTCTGTGACAAGGGTACAGGCAGTTGCAGGCTCTGTCTCATATATCATTGCTCATCTGTTTCCTTGGTGCCTACTTTCTGGCTTTAGGGCTGCAGCTGGCCAGCGTCCCTCTGGAGTTGCCAGGAGTGCAGCTGCACGGCGGCTCCTGCTGGGCTGAGTTTCCAGTGTTCAGAGGGCCATGCCGTGTTTTCCATGCCTTTGCTAAAACATCAGTCAAAGTCAGGACCAAAGTAGTGGTCATCATCCGACTAGGAAGGTCCATCCTCGTGCGTGAGGCCCCCTAATTTGTAATGATCTGAACTTGATCCACAGGGATCTCTTGTTTCCTGCCTACTCCTCTGGGGCTGGATGGTGTGCCTGTAGTCAGCCCAGAGGGAGCTGCCCATGCTTTGCCGCTAAGTTCTGCTTAACGGCCAGTGACCAGGGGGGGCTGGGTTGTCTGCTGTAAGACGATGGAGTCCTTTTAAACCCATAGAGCAAAATCCATCCAGACCCTCTGGGGCGAATGAGGCGGAACCTGGCAACAAGCATATATTTGGTGCCCATGCGACTACTGGGGCTTGTGCTGATGGTGAGAGGAGCTGGAGCCACTGGGTGAGCTGAGGCCACGTGGGCTAGGGTTAACATCCAGCCTGGGCTCTGCTGCATGCCTTGGCCAGGGTGCACTTTCTTCACCTTGCCTTGGGGCTCTGATGGCCCATGGTAGCCCTGAGAAGCAGGCTGGTGTGATGAGAATGGGCTTTGGAATTGGGCCTGGATTTGGATCCTGGTCTGTTACTTGCTACCTCTGTGACCTCGGGTAAGTCATGTACCCTCTCTGAGCCTTTTCCTTCACCTGTAGAGCAGGGATGAGGATAGCTCTCTCATGCGCTTGGTGTGAGGATCGAGGTGGCTTGGTCATGTTCTCAGGCTGGTGCCTGGCACAAAGGGAGTGTTGAATAAATGGTAGCTCTTACTGGTATCAGTTCGAGTAGCAATAGAGTTTGGTGGGATTTTTCCCACTTGAGTGGTAGGCTGTGCCCACACTGGGTAGGGATTTGGAGAGACGGCCTGGTCTTGGCCTTCAGGGCTCTTCTGCTCTGGGCTGGGCTGGGGGCAGCAGAGTAGAGCTAGACAGGACAGGTGTAGCAGCAAGAGCAGAGGCTGGGGAGGGCGGCCCTGGGCACAGGGTGGCTAGTGCTGGGGGTCTTCCTGGGGCAGGCTGCTCACTCTGTCGACAGAGAAGACGCAGACATGTGGAGACAGAGTAGAAGAACGTGCCCCAGCTTCAACAGTGAGCATCTCCCGGCCAGTCTCGTTTTATCTACACTGCACGATCCCCTGGCTTGGGCTTTGAAGCAAATCCCGGATACCATGTTTACAGGCAAAAACTATTTTGGTTTATCTGTTTGTAAAGAGAGGGACTTTTAAAAAAAATCATAAGCACGCTCCCATCTTCCCTGCAAGAAGTTCACAGTAACTCCCAGCAACGTGGCCCTGGCTCCCTTGCTGGGGTTTGTTTCTGTGTTTGTGTTTTTATTGTTCGTTCATTTAAGTCGGCATCTAGATAAGGTAACTAAGGGATAACTAAGGGTTTAAAATCCTAATGCTCAGGCCTATGCAAAGACAGGGTAATTTAGGTGGAGGACGACTGCCTTCAGTTCCCCTTCGTCCGTGCCACCATCCCTTGGCTGCCATCGTTTTCCAAGGGTCCAAATGTGATAGTGCTTCAGATCTAGGTCCTGGGCAAGAGCCTTTTTGCTAAGTCCGTTGATTTCTAGTTCTCCCCAAGCCAAACTTGTCCCCGCTATAGTGGTGTGTCAGTGTCCTGTGGGTGCTGGGCCTAGGAAGGGGCTCTGATAGGGGGACTGCAGTGAAGTGAGGGGAGTTCCCTATGAAGAGGCCAAGAAGGACCATCTGACATGCATCAGAATGAGCATCAGCTTCTTTTAAAATACACACAGTCTGCTCAGCTGCTTAACTGGGGCAGAAGAATTCTCTTCCTCACACTCTAAAAACAAACGGTGAGTGATCTCCTTGGGGGCAGCATGCCAAGCAAGCAGAGGTTCCTTCTTCCTGATTCCAAGGTCACTGGAAGCCTGATGTTCCGGGAGGACCCCTTTCTCTGAGGGCCTCAGGGCTCCTGCCTCTGAGGCCTAAAAGCGGAGGGTGGGGGAGTGGAGAGCAGGGTTGTAGACGGACCCACTGGGCTCCTCCAACCTGGCATTGCCTGACCAACTATCCACTGGGTAGAAATATTCTCGCTGTGAAGGAGTGTGACTGTTGTGACTGAGGAGCTGGATTTTCCCTTTAGTGTAATTTTAATTCATTTAAACTGAAGAGGCCATGTGTAGCTGGTGGCCTCCATATTGGACAGCGTAGCTAAAGCCACCTTTTGTCCTTTGCTTCGGTTCCCTGCCCCAAGCCCAGGCGAGTTTCCTGGGCTCTGAGCATGGTATGTGGCCTGCTAGAGGCACTACCCTGTCTCCTTTAGACTCTAGTACGGTGCTGCGTCCCCGGGTGACATCTCCCTCCCTCCCCTCCCTCAAAGGTTGCTTCTCCAGGAGCCAGCGTGTTTTAGTTTGAGTCAGCTAGTCTGGGATATCTTTCCAAAGTTGTCTGACCTTGTTCAGTTGCTCTCTGCTCCCTGTTTACACAGAATCCCTTAGATAGCTGGATTCAGGAGGGCAACGTGACAAAAACCCCAGAAACAACTCGCTCCTGTTGACTGGTTCTCTTCAGCTTGAGAGGGTGGACGACGGGTGGATGGCCAACTTCGCTGTCCTCCGGGTGGGCAGGCACCTTCCAGGTCGGCAGCTGGAGTTCCCCCAGGCTGTGGGCCTTCCCCCCCATTTTCTCCAGCCTTTGTGTACTGGAGGGCGTGTGGTAAGATGTGCTTGAGGCAGCCCTTCAGGAAGATTTTCCCTGCATCTTTTGAATCAACTTTCCTTTCTCCTGTTTTGCTGCTTCCATATTTTCATGACTCTAGGCTCTTTAGGGTGAGAGTTTCTTGGGGCGGCTTCTACCCTGTTATTACTGTTCTCCTTTGCCTGAAGCCTTTCCTGGGGTATCACCAGGCTTTTGGTTCCTTGGTAGGGTGGCCGCCTCCTGTGTTTTTTCCTGGACAGTGGGGTGGGTTTGCCCAGAATCCACCGCCTGCCCTGCGGAGCACTGCCAGAAACAGAGCTGTAGTTGGCCTGGAGAGTCAACAGGTGGTGCTGTGACACCAGCTTCCCGCTTGCACAGGGGCAGTGGAGTGAAGGGGAATTGCCTACCTGTCCTGCAGTAGGGTCCTGAGGGCTGAGTGACCTAACTCACCTGAGGACGTGGCACTCACCATCTGGCTGGCACATGCTAAGTGGGCAGGATTGACAATGGGAGGGGAGAGTCGGGATGGGCACAACTGCAGAATATTCCAGTTGGGACACGGGAGGACTCTCCCCCTTGCTCCTCCCCCAATTCCTGTTAAGCCCACAGGAGGGAGACTGGATTAGTGCAAAAGCTCATATGAACATCTCCCCCACTTGATATGATTGGCCCTGTTTCTCTAGTGTCCATACAGAGACTCTGTTTCTCCTGCTTTCCCTTGTTTGCTCAACCTTTTATGAAAACAACGAGAACTCCGCTCAGCATCCAAAAATATCTTACCGAGAAAGCTGAGTTGATTTCAGGTATTTGGGGATGACGTTTGTCTGCCAAGGACACATCTGGATTCTCTTAAGGTTTGTGCACTGACTTTTTCCTCTGTCAGTGCATTTAACCCAGACTCTGGGCCTCTCTGTTAACCCTGCACCTTTGGGAAATCCCTTTGGCTTATGGTTTCTCACCTGTTGTGTGGTTAGCCGGATGACTGGACTTGGGCGGTAGAGCAGAGAGCAGTGGAGGATAACCTCAGGGGAGGGCAGAGCAGGACGTCAGCGTTTTCTGCAGGCTAACATCTTCTGGGCTGCAGAGACTTGGAGATTCTGAAGCTTAGCACCCTCCACTGTATACCCTGCTGTGTCCTGGGCCTGGGGCCCGGTGGACTCTTGGTGTGCTGAGGGAACACACAGAAGGCACGTTGATGTACCTGGGAGGGCTAGTGGGTGGAGAGTCGTAGGGGGAACCTCACAGCTGAATCTTTTTTTTTTTTTTTTTTAAGATTGTCACCTGAGCTAATATCTGTTGCCAGTCTGTTTTTTTTCTCTTCTTCTCTCCAAAGCCCCCCAGTATATAGTTGTACATTCTAGTTGTGAGTGCCTCTGGCTGTGCTGTGTAGGACGCCACCTCGGCATGGCCTGACGAGCGGTGCCGTGGCCGCGCCCAGGATCCAAACTGGCGAAACTCTGGGTCGGTCGCCAAAGCGGAGCGCTTGAATTTAACCACTCGGCCGTGGGGCCAGCCCCTCAAAGCTGAATCTTGATGGGCGAGTTGAGGGCGGGCACAAGAGCATGGGCCCTAGTGTGTCGGGGCAGTAAGATGTTCTAGAAGGCAGGCTCCTGGTCAGCAGTGCTAGTTGCACTGCTCTTGGCTTACCCTGGGGCCCTGTGTGAGTACCCTGCATACTCGGGCCAGGGCACTGGCTCCGTCCCTAGCTTTGGTGATGAGTGTTTTCCTGCGTGCCTTCTCCGCCACCACTGTAGTCACAAGTCAGGGTTGCTCATCAACACAGGTCTGACATGGCGCCTTCCCAATACTGCTTCCTGTCACCCTGTTGCTTGACTGACTGGCAGGTTCCATGTCTGCCCGTGTCCCCATCAGCGCGGCTGGGCCAAGGGAAGGCTGAGTCGGGGGAGAACCAGGGCACCAGACCTGCGTTCTGCCCTGGCCTGAGGTGCAGCCTCACACACACGGGGAGGGGTGGTCATCTTCAAGGCCCCTTTTCAGCATGCCAGGTATAGGGGGTCAAGAGCTCCAAAGGACAGTCCCTGGCCCGAAGGCATCCCTAACTCGGCAGCCAGACAAGGAAGAGATGATGCAGAGAGAGAAGGAGAACAGAGTGAGAACGATGCGGCAGATGGGGTCGGCACTCAGAAGGGGGACTGGGGATGGCCAGGAGAGGCTTTTTGGGGGAAGGTGGTGATTGAGCTGGGTCTTGAGTCATCAGCAAGAGTTGTCAGAGCAGGGGAGAAGCCATTGCAGACCTGACGGGCTGATGTGCAGTGGCACGGACATGAGGCAAGTGAGAACCCGGCGTGTTCCAAGAAGTGCCGGTGGTTTGGTGTTACTAGAGCAGAGGGCCATGTGGGTGGTGAGGAGAGAAGAGCCAGCTCTCAGAGGGCCATGTGCCAGCCAAAGGCCAAAGGCGGTGGGCAGGCGTCAGAGGGTTTGAAGCAGAGGGGTGACATGATCAGATTATCTTGGAGAAAGATCTACTCTGGCTTTCCTTGGGGCATGGATTGTAGAGCTGTATGGTTGCAGGTCAGAAGGAGGCCAGTTCAGAGCTGTTAAAATCCTCCCCAGAAAGAAGCTTTGAGGGCCATCCCTGTTGGTGCTGGGGCTGACTGGGAGGTGGTCTGTCTGGAGGTGACAAGGACAGGACTGGACAATGGCTTGGGCCGGTAGGGAGGAGGTGGGGGCCCAAGGTGGTTGAGAGCTGGGGTAGATCAGTGACACTTTGTACACAGCGAGGGGGACGGTGCAGGGGCGGTCTGGCCTTCTTCGACAGGCTGAGTTGGGCGGGTCTCGAGGTAGACAGTTGGAGGTAAGGGCTGGGCTGAGATTGGTGGGTGGTGAGGGTTGCTTGAGTCAAGGGCAGGGGAGAGTTCCATGAGGGTGACTTGTTGGCTGCACCAAGTGCCGCAGAAAGAGTGCCCTGAGGACCCCAGGGCCCTCCTTGGATTGAGTGGTTAGGGCTCTGGTGGTCCTGCTGGTGGCTTGGCCAGGCCAGGGCCTAGGCTGACCTCGGTTGAGGAATGGAGGAGGAGGGGAGAGTGGTTGAGGGGTGAGGTTCCTGGAGGGAAGAATTACCCAGAATTGTCCTGGGCAGGGTTGGAGGAACAGGTTTAACAGGAAGGGAAAGGACGTGGATGGCATGAAAGACGAGGGGCCTGGGGGGCTCCTGCCCTGCACTGAAGGGGAGACCCTAACTAAGGGCTGCAAGTTAAGACGAGGGCCCCCTGGACAGCTCTTGTGTGGGACTCCATGTGTTGGCAACCCTGGTTCTCCATAGCTGAGGACGGGCTGGGAGGGCACCAAGGGGAGCTGGGCCCCTGCTGCACTGCCACTGTCATTCATTGCTGCCACCACCCCCCTGGGCCCAGCCTTGCTGGGTAACTGGGGCCACAGCCATGGTCACTTACAGTGCTACTAGAATCCGCTCCTGTCAGCCGCTTGCCCAGCCTTGTTGCGGGGGAGTGTCATCCTTGGGCTTGCCTGCCCCATCTTTGCCTGCTGGGTCCGCCAGGTGGCACACGTGCACTCCCCCCATCCGGGCTCCAGCTGGGAGGAGCGGCCTGCTCCACATTGCCGGGATCTGTTCAGAGTTGCCCAAGCACTCTGTGCTGGGAGGCTGGGGTTTAGTCAGACTTGCCTTTCTTTCTGGGCCCCTCCAAGTGACTTCCACCCTGCCCATGTGGTTCAGGCGTGTTGCTTCTCTCTGGCTTCTGGGGTGCTTGGGAGTTCCCTCCACCTTCAGGGCTCCAGCCCAGTGGGGGGCAGGTTGGTGGGCAGTTGGGGGCTGAGACAGGGAAACCTGAGCCCTGGGCCACGAGGTCCCGGCCGCTAATTTTAGAGAGCACATGTCACTGGAAACTCTCCCCTCCTGCCAGGAACCAGCGGCCTGGCTCTTCCCATGCTGCAAGCGGTGCCTGGAGCCTCTCCCTGCACCAGGAAGTGTAGTGGGTGTCTCTCGGCCCTTGCAAGCCTGCTCCCCTCTATGTACTCATTCCTGCCGGGGGTTCTGCCAGGGCCCAGGCCTAGGAGAGAACTGGCCTTGTTTGCTTTCCCCATCCCCTTGGGCTGTCTGAGCAGCAGGTGTCCATGAAAGCCCTGTGAAGGCTGCTGGGGGTCTCAGAGAGTGTGGCCTGAGAGCAGGCAAGTGCGGCAGCTTCGTCTCCTCCAAGCAAGCACTTTGTTGTAGAAAGACCCTGGACAAAGAGTCTTTCCCTCTTTCTCAGGGCCTCTGCACAGACAGGACCATGCCTTCCTCTGAGCTGTGTCTGGCCTGGGCCCTGTCCCAGGTGTGTGGGGAAAGTGTCGTGTCCCCCCACATCCCCTGCCTCTGCCCAATTTTGACCGTTTGAGCTGTGCCTTTCTCGAGGGATGGAGTCCTTCCCTCCTCTCTCTTCCTGCCAGGTAACATCTCAGGGCAAGGGTGGCTTTTGGGAAATGGAGTAGTGTGTGCCCCCAGCTGCCACCTGTTTGCTCCTCATGGCTTGGCTGGACCTGGACCTGAGGTGTGCACCTGGGTCCTGATTCTTCATTTTCTGTCCACTTAGCCTCAGAAGACCTGAATGCAGTGATGTTATCTAACAGATGTGTTCTGGCAGCTGCCTGTAGACAGCGTTTGAGAAGAGAGTGGGGAGAGAAGAGTCATTTTCATCTCTCTCAGTTGGCTTGGGAGTGGTTCCCTGGAAATTTAGAATATGTAATGGTTCCCAGCTCAGGTCTCAAGATTGGACAGCCAGGAGTGGGGATTCCACCCAAATCTGTTTCTAGCTCTTGACCTCGACTAGTTGCTTCAGCCTGTTGAGCCTCAGTTTCTCCTCTGTGAAATGGAGGCAGCATTAGTGCCTACCTTACAAGGTGGCCTTGGCCGAGGATTCAGCTGGCCCGTTGGAAGCACCCCCAGGTGCTAGCTGCTCTTGTTTACCAAGGTGAACCTGGCCTGGCAGCGAAGAAAATGGCGCTGTGGCTTCTCTGGCACATCCAGACCCTGACCTGGAAAGTGCTGGGTTCCAGGCCCGGGCCAGCAGTGTCTCGCCTGGTTGCCTGGCAATCCAAAAGGCAGGTCTAGGCTGGAGGCAGGCATGGCAGGGAGCAACCAAGAGAAATTCGTGCCAGTCATTTTTCCCTCTTTCTTTTGCTCACATCTCCCTTCTTTTTATAAATAATCACAGTCTGCTCAGACGCCTGGTGACTCTCATCTCCCAGCAGGCCACACTGCTGGCCTCCAATGAAGCCTTTAAAAAGCAAGCAGAGAGCGCTAGTGAGGCAGCCAAGAAGTACATGGAAGAAAATGACCAACTGAAGAAGGTGAGTTCTGTCTACCTGACCCTGCCACATGACATTCTTTATGGGCCCCAGTGGCCACTGTTAGCCTATCAAGCTGGAAATTGTGTGACATACTGTTGTCGAAAGCTGAAGAGTTGGGTGGAGGGGCCAAGGGGCAGTTCTCAGTGGTGGCTGGTGCAGTGGGTTCTAGGGGACTCGGCAGGGAATGGGGCACCCTTGTTGTTGCTTTCTTGCCTCCAACTGCTGTGTCCAGGCTAGACTTTCCCCTGATAAAACTGACTCCCTAGCGAGCCAAGCCCTGTGCTATAAACACAGGCAAGTTAGCACAGAAGAACACAAGATAAGGCCCTGGTCTCCTGAGGATTGCCATCAGCTGGGGACGAGGTAGGGACAGGGGGCGGCCAGTCCTAGAAGGCTTGTCAGAGGAAGTGAGGTGTGAGCCAAACTAGGAAGGAGATGGATGGACTTGGATTCATAGGTAGGACAGAGTTGGATGGGCATGGGAGAGTTTGGGGCTTCTTGGCTGGAGTTAGCTGTGGAGCCTGGGGAGAGGCAGGAGGGGCATTTGTCAGTTGGGGGTGACTGGCAGAAATCTCCAGATGACGGCAAATTGAGTCATTGGATGGACTATTAAATTCTGAGGAGCTGCTGAGAAAGGAGGCAGGGCTGGGGGCCAGGGAAGGCAGGGCGTGTGGCCTGTGAGCTGTAGCAGGTGGCCCTGCTGGCCCTAGCCTTTCCCTGGTGGCTGGGAACAAGCAGTGGCCCAGTTCTGCACTGACATTTCTAAAGGGGCAAGTGCCCAGGGCAGCTTGAGGAATCACAGCTCAGTAGGGAGGATAGAGCTGGAGTCCCTCCCTCCCTCCTTCCCTCCCTTCCTTCCTTCCCTACTTCCCTACTTCTTGCTTCCCTCTCTCCCACCTAAGTAACTCGGGCCCTTGGTGCTCTTCCTAGGAAACTGCTGTTGGTGGAGTCAAGTTGGATGGCAGGGACGCCGAGGTGAAAGCAGAGGAAGAGAACAGGAGCCTGAAGGCTGATCTTAAGAAGCTGAAGGACGAGCTGGCCATCAGCAAGCAAAGTGAGCGTTGTCCTCGGGTGTTCTCGGCCCCCGGAAGTCCAGAGCCTCTGCCCTTCTCATGCCAAAGTATTAACAACAAACTCACACTTGAGCGCAGGAGCTGGGTGAAAACTAACAAATGGTACCCTGCTCGTCCAGCCCAAACACAGCCGGGTTCAGTCCCAGCCACTGGGGCTCAGCGATTTGGCGGTGCACATGGGATCCCACCGAGGAGGGCCCAGGGTGCTCCAGAGGCACGTGGACTGACTCTGGATCGTCTCACCGAGCGTCAGGCATGGGGAATGGTGCTTGGCATGGGCATCGTCATTACCAGGGGGCTTGTGGGTGGAGAAGGAGAGAACCCTGGAGGCTAAATCAGAGCTGGTTGAGACATTCCCGAGAAACCTGCTGTGAGTTCCTGTCTGCTCCCCATTGGAGGGCCCCTTCTTCTCAACTTTGAGGATGGGATTCTGGTCCCTGCCTCCTGCTCTCACTCCTGACATTCTTAGGATGTTTGTCCCGTGCCCTCAGCCTCCCTGAAGTCACCCCTGCTGAGGCCCCTGGGGTCCCTCCATGAGGGCTGGGCCATCCTCAGTATTGTCCCACTTCCCCCAGCTTTGTTGGCCAGCCCTCCCCCACTTTGGGGCAGCTGGCAGAGGAGCTTTCTTGAGAGGGGTGATCTAGACAGCTTCACTGGGGACAGATGTGGGCCTGTATCTGGTGTCTCCACCAAATAGGTTTTTTCTTCTTACTCCCCACCTTTTCATTTACCTTTCTTCATCATTTGTGTCATTCCCAGAACTAGAGAAAGCTGAAAACGAGGTTCTGGCCATGCGGAAGCAGTCGGAGGGCCTGACCAAGGAGTACGACCGCCTCTTGGAGGAGCACACAAAGCTGCAGGTCAGCACCTCTTGCCCTGCTCTGTTGGCTTGGAGGGTCCCTCTTCCCCTCGCCCCGCCCTCTCAGTCTCAGTGCAGGCCTGTCCCCAGTTGGGCTGCCTCAGCAGAGCCCAGGGGGAACCCTCATTGTGCTGGCGAGGCTGATACCCTACTGCTGCAGGTCCTTTAAGAGGCCCTGGCGGCAGGCTGGCTGCTTTCTCTCCTGCTCTGCTTTTCTTCCTTTATCGCTCTTGAGTCTGGGTCTAGAGAAGAGCCTGCCAAGCAGTGCCGATCTGGGCCCAGCAGCCAGAACCCTTATTTGGGCAGGAGGCGTGTGGGTAGATGGCGGCCACTTACTAAGGTGGCCTCAGCAGTGGGGTCGGCCTTCTGTACTGTGGGCCTTCCCAGCCTCGTGCCCAGCATCGATGCCCTTAAGAGGAGCTCCATCCCTTACATGCACCCCGGGTGTGGGGCCCTGGACTCCAGTCCAGTTCCACTGAATGGGGCCCCGTGAGAACCAGATAGAGACGTGCAGGAGAAACTCCAGGTCTGGCAGCTCACCTTCCCTCTGTAGGGGCTGCGGGGTGATGTGGGCCAAAGAGCTCGGGCCATCGCAGCCGTACACCCCCAAACCTGGTCTGAATCCTCAGACTAGTTGCATCTCTGGGAGCTCAGGTGGCCTGGAACTTGGGTGTGAGGACCAGGTAAACAGCCCTAAGTTCTGACAGCTTGCCTCTGCACTTGGTGGCCCAAGTTTGGGTACCATAGTGGGCAGAGAGGGAAAGCCCAGCCTCCAAAGAGGAACCAGTGGCCTCAGTGTAGGGCAGGCTCACCTGTAGGACCTGTATAAGGTCTGTGGTCAGGGGACCAGGAGCTGGGACTTGAATGCCGAGGCTGCCGTGGGCATGAAGGCAGGAGTGGAGTGGGGCCCAAGGGGACGTGTTGGTGTGAGATTGGCGGCTCTAAGGAAAGTGACAGCAGAGGCTTCCAGCTGCACCCCCCGGCTGGTGTTAGGCTTGCAGCCTTCACTAGAGTGGGGTCACTCCCACCGTGGTAGGCCTTCAGATGCTTACTTGGATACCTGTCATTTGGGGGAAGGGGGCACCACACTGGGCTTCTGGGGTGGAGGGGCGCCCTGCCAACCCACTGCTTTGCGATTTCTGTCCCTTCCAGGCGGCGGTAGATGGTCCCACGGACAAGAAGGAGGAGTGAGGGTCCTCCTCCCCGCCTGTGCCGGTTGCCACCTGGCCTGCACTGGCTGCTTCCTGAGAACCCTTGGTACTTCGGTTTGCTCCCTTCCGCTTCCCGGCCCCTTGCACTGCTTGCAGTTCCACGCTCTCCCAGCATACCACAGGGGCCCTGGTTTCTGCCTGCTCAGGATGAGCTTGCTTCTCTCCTGGCCGACCAGGAACCTTTTGGGCACCTGTCACCAGGCATGGTGGGGCTTGCTGCCCGCTGGGTTGAGCCCCTTTTTGTTTTGCGCGTTGATGTTTGGGGCTCCAAGTCCCCTTTTCTGTGGTCCTGCAAGAGGGTGGGTGGAGCAGGCAGAGTAGAGTTTCTCTTGGGGGCAATAAAGGTTGTTATGAAGTAAGTATCTGTGGTGCGTGCGTGAAACAGGCCGCGAGGAAGCCTCTTTCTCCCCCATCCCTGGAGTGACCAGGAAGGTGGCGGCAGGCAGCTCTGACAGACTCCTAGTCTTGCCCTGGAGGCCCTCAGGGTATTTTCTTTCAACTTGTTCTAATCCCTGAAGGCTCCCTCATCTCTGGCCGGGCTCAGGCTCACACTTGCCCTCTCCACCCCTCTGCCTCCTCCTCCCTAGGCCAGGCCCCACTTTATGGCCACTTGGGGTGTGTCTGTCCTGTTTGTCTCTCTGGAGCTTGGCCGCTGGGCCCTGGTGAGCTTGGGAGACTCAGTAAACCAGTGGGGCTTCCGGGTGGCAGACTTGCCTGCCTTCTCCGGGACCTGTTCATCACATTTAGGACAGATAGAATGTGGCAGAGTGCCACCAGTCACTCCCTGCCCCACCCCCTCCTGAAGGTTTGCAGGATGACCTCTGACTAATGCCAGCTCAGAGAGGAGACTCGCCCTTGGCAGTGACCTGCGACTGGCCCAGGGCAGAGCTAGGTGTTGGGGAGGGGCTCTGGATGGATCGGGTACCCCCTCTGCTGCCTGCAGCCCCACGAACATGTTAGGCGCACTGGCCTGCTTGAGGAACCCGCTCCTGCAGTGGGCTCCCCATCGGTGACTCCCCAGGCTGGCTTCCGTAGGTAGCCGCTGTCCTCTGCTGGCCTGGAGGACTGGGTGGAGGGGGACCGGGTGAGCAGGCCAGAGGTGTTTTCTTTTGGAATGAGGGGGGCCCCTGAAGATATTGGTGCTGCCCAGCCTTGTGCTGCCGTCTCTAGTGTCCCTTCTTCACAGTTTCCTGGGGAGTGCCGCCGCTTTCTAGCCAGCCTGCAAGGGGGTGTCTGTGGGGGAGGGGGCCCACAGGTGACGCCCTCTGGTTGCTATGCCAAGGCTGAGGGCTAGTCCTACTTTTCCAGGAAGTGTTCCCTGACTACTTCGGCCTCCCTCAACTTGCCCTTCTCTGAACTTCTAGAGGCCAAAGTCCAAACAGTGTGTCTTCAGGTTCTTCCCTGCCCTGCCCCAGGCAGCCTCTGAGCCCCCTCGGCGTTAGGCCCTGGGCAAGGCAGAGGGGAGAAAGCTGCACAAGGCCACTTTTTGAGTACCTCATCTAGCCGTGGGGGTGGGGTGGGGCGCGAGATAGGAATGGGAGCGACAGACTCTTAGAGCTGGAAAGTGAGGTGCTGGGCCAGCCTAGGCTGGAGGGCCACCCGCAGAAACTGGCCCCTCAGACCCAACCTGAGTGCTGCGTTTCGCCAATAGCCTTCTGCTCGGAGCCGGACTGTGTTCACAATGTTCCTGACAGCATCCCCCGCCTTGCCCCTGGCTGTGGTAGCCCGGTGGGTACCATGGGCCCACCTCTCCCACTAGATTGCCAGTCCCTGTGTCCTAAGCCCTTACCACAGGGGCGAATTCTTGAGTAAATGGTGCCTGCCCACCGTTCTCAGGGCCCTGACCAAGTGATCTGACCTTTGTCAAGTTCTCTTCTTGTGATGTCAATGTTTTCTGAATCTTTTGGTGGCATTGTGGCAGGTGGCTTAGAGGCCATTTGGCAAGAGATGACGAGGACCTGAGCCAAGGCATGGCCACATTTGGGGGAGTGGAGACATTAAGGGGCTGGTGTGAGCCCCAGATGGGGAGCGGAGCGGGCCTGGGGATGACAGTAGGCTGCAGGCTAGGTCGCAGGTGGGGAGGAGGCAGGGACTGCTGATGCAGGAGTTGGTGGGGGCAGGGTGTGGGGTGAGGGGCCTCCTCACTTCAGGAGAGCCAGGCTGGAGATGGGGGAGCTGCCAGCAGTCGGGGTTCTGGAGGTTGTGGATGTGCTGAGAGCAAGAGGGTGTGTGGAGTGTCAAGTCTTGAAGAGAAGTGGGATGAGGGTTGTCAGGAGTCAGGTTGTCAGGTCCTGCAGGGGCCAGGCAGTAGTCTTGCTGGGGAGGCGCCTCTCCACATGCCGGCATAGGCTCTAAAGGGTTGGCTTGAGTTGGGCTCAGGCCTTGCTGAGCTGACACTCCTTGTCAAGCTTGAGGGGCGAGGAGGCCCTGCCCCCTGTCCAGGTTCTTCTTGGCGACTATCACAGCATGGCTGATGGCAGTGTCACAAGCCAGAGCCTGCCCCTGGCTGTACAGCTGAGGGCTAAAGCCTCTTCTTTGCTAAGGGAACCATGTCTTGCTAAAGTGCAGTGACTGTCCTGGGAGTGCCCATGAGGGAGTAAGCTGTCACTTTTCTCTGAGGGACCCCCCCGCCCCAGGCTGACATCTAGAGTGAACAGCAAGCTCCTAAGCCTTGCCACCCAGCCCAGGCCTCATCCCACCCTTCTTCCAGGCCTCCGGATGGAGGGAGTGCCCTCCTGCACCTACGACTGCAGCCTCTTGTGCATGAGGTCCCCGCCCACAGGCATCTGAATGGAGTCACTCTGGCCAGTGCTTCCCCACCCCTTCTTGTAAATTGTGGTAAAATATATGTAGTCTAAAACTGCCGTTTTAACCACTTTTAAGATTACAGTTCAGGGGCATCAAGTGCATTCACATTGCTGCACAGCCATCCCCACCATCCAGAACTTGTTCATCTTCCTGAGCTGAAACTCTGTCCCCATGAAACCCTGCCCCCCCGCAGCCGCCATCCTCCTTTCTGTCTCTGTGAAGTTGAAGTTGACTGCTCTCGGGACCTCACACAGGTGGAATCATACGGTATCTGTCCTTTCGTGGCTGGCCTCTTCCACTTAGCATGTCTTCAGGGTTCATCCAGGCAGTAGCACGTGTCAGAATGTCCTTCCTTTTTAAGGCTGAATAATATTCCACTGCATGGATTGACTACATTTTATTCATCCATTTCCCCATTGATGGACACTTGAATTGCTTCCTCCTCCTCTTTCTTAATCCCACTCCAATCAGGCTTTTGCACACACACTCCCCACCCCCCCCAAACCTCTCTTGTCCAGGTCTCCATGATCCTGTTGCCAAGTCCCAGTGAGCGTTTGGGGCCTCATCTTCCTTGACTGTCGGCAGCACCCCACAGAGCCGATCACTCCCTCCTCCCTGAGCGCCCACCCCGGGGAGCCTCACTCATGTTCCAGGACCCGCCTGGCACTCTTGGGGTCCCTTCCACCCCTCTGGCCCCCACTGCTCAGTCTATGCTGCTAGCTCCCCGTCTTCTTGGCCACTTGTGGGTGTCCCAGGGCCCAGTGCTGGGGCCGCTTCTCCCTCTATACCCACTTGGCTGCCCTTGGTGAGCTCAGCCAGGCTCGGGGCTTTCAGGGCCTTCTTTATGTGCTGAGAACTTCAAAGTTCTCTCTCCAGACCAGACTCTTTTTAGAACTCCAGACTCCTTGTCCACCTGCTCACTAGATGTCTCCACTGGGATGACACCACCGCCCCCTCCAAACCTTCTCTTCTCAGCGCTGGGCCCGGCAACACCATCCTTCCTGGTGCTCAGGCTCAGTCTCTCACTGACTCCTCTCTCAACCTTGCGTCCTAGCCGTCCACAAGCTGGGCTGGCTCTGCCTTGCAAACAGGTCCCTAATCCAAAGACTTCTCCCCTGCACAGCTGGTGCCCTGGTCCCAAGGACCTCCAACTTCCACCAGCTCTGCTGTAGCCTCTTGCTGCTGCCTCCCTAGCTCTCCGCCTTCACCTTGGAAGGTCACCTGTTTAGTGCGGCATTTGGGCAACCTTCTGGAAATTCAGTGCCTGCAACTTCCTGCCCACTTTCCCAAGACCTCATACCACCTTCCCTACTGGTCGTGTCCCTCCTCGGCACACTGTCACCCTTTCTCCCCAAGTAGTGAGCTCCACTTTCGGCCGGCTCCCTTCCCTGCTCTGTCCTCAGTTCCTGGAACAGGCAGGGCGCAGAACAAATACTTGCCCAAGGAAGCAGCTCGAGGTGGGGAGGCCTCCCCGCCCCCCTCCAGTCCCACCTCCTCCCCCCAAGACAAGCAGAGGTGGAGCAGGAGCCAGCTTTGGAAAATGACATGTTTTTATTGCTATGTTTGCAGTGGCTTTTTAGCACAGTAAGAATGTCCCCGCTGGCCCCCCGCCCTCACCCAGCCCCACCCCTCCAGCCAACGTCAGGGTGTGGGGGAAGCCCTTCTGGGGTCCTCTCGGCTGCCTCGGGATTGGACGTGACACAGACGGGGGTTAAGTACAGCTGCTACCTGGAAGACTTGAGACATGGAAAGTGCATCAGCCTTCAGCTCGCAGGTGGCAGCCGTGGCCGGGATCCCTTCCCTGGCTGGGGCCCACCTCAGATCCCTGCAGTCTGCCCAGTGCAGGGGGCAGGGTGTAGGCAAGCCCGAGCATGCCAGGTGAGCAGCCCCAGATCCACCCGGACAGAACACAGCATCCGTCAACTTGTGGGCAAGGGGGGAGTGTGGGGACTCCCCTCAAGGCCCTCACCATGCACTTTTCCACCCCAGTCTGGGGCCGGGGACTACACATGCATACCCACGTGACAGACTCGCACGCTCGACAGCTTGAAGCTTTGTTTTGCCTATGAAAATTAGATCTATAAATTCACACTCCTTGGCTTGGGCACAGGAATAAGGATGGGCTGAAAGGGACAGAGAGTGGCAAGGAGAGGGACGTCGGGGTGTTTTCTCTTTAGAAATATACAAGCAGAAATCTCTCTCCAAGTTTTTATAAAATGTGCAAAATACAAGCCTCATTTGCCCACAGGCACAGTTTACACCTGGTATTCACCTTTGCTAAGAGATAGAGATCTGTATATACCCTACATACTCACGCACACATGCACTCGGACACAAGCTCACACAATTGATATTGGTGGCAATTGGCGCAGGAACCAGAAGGTTCCATTGCTGGCTGGCTCTCTAAGCTTCTAGAGTAGGGATGGGGAGAGGGGTCTAGCCCAGCTGAAATATTCACCTTGGTTCCGCTGCCCCTCCCTTGCCTCCCCCCTCTCCTCTCCTGTTTCCCAAGCTGCTACTGCTGCCTCTGGGGTGAGGGACCACCCAAGGGTGTGTTGGGCAGAGCCTAAGAGGCAGGCAGGCAGGGTGGGCATGGTGGGGTGGAGTGAGACGCGTCCACAGCGGGCACTGGGGGGAGGGCAGGCGGCAGGGCCTGGGAAGCAGTGTGTGTACCAGCTTGGTTAAGGGGGGAGGCATCTATTTTTGGTGGGTTGTGATATTTTTGGTGTTTTATTAAAAATGGAAAAAAGTTATTTTAGTTATAAGCACTCATGGTGCTTCTCCCCCCCCCCCCGGCAGACCCCAAAAGTGTCAGGGAAAGGCAAGCCCCCTGAATGGGGGGGGGGGCTAAAGCAGGGGCTGCTATGGCTACAAGAGGGTGAGCTGGTGATGTGAGCTGGGGTGCCTGTCACATGACGCTCTCCACCACCACCACCTTGCTGCTCTCGGACACTGGGGTCAGGGTGGTCAGGCCCCTGACATCCGAGTCCTGAGCTCTGTACTCCAAGTGGTGGAGGCCCCAGACAGGCTGCGTCAGGTGTTGCCAGCGCTGCAGGAGAAAGAGACACGCTGAGTCCCCGGGGAGGGGCCCTTACTCGTCCTTGGCCTCTCTCCACTTCCCACCACCTGCTATCGACACAGGGCTCAGGGACTGCTCCTCCCGGGGTTACAAACCAGGCCCCACTCCTTGCACTCTGGAAACAGAGTTGAGTGGCTGTTAGAATGGAGGCTAGGGACAGGCCTCTCCTCCCCCTGCCAGCTTTCCTTCCACGCCCCCCACAATGGTCTGAGTTGACCCAGAGGCTTCCAGCACAATGGTCCATCCTGGTGGGTGGGAGAATGGGCATCTGGAAGTTAAGGCCTTGACCCAGTAGAAGGGAGGGGCTGGCATAGGGGAGAGGGCACAGGGAACTAACCTCAGCCACGGTCCCCTTGGCCCTGAGGAGGCAGCCCAGGAGGTGTAGGGGCACACACAGCATGGAGGAGAGTGCGAAGGCCCAGCCCATGGCCTCGCCCCACCACGGGTACACGTAGGTATTGTTGTAGACCAACGGTTTGTAGTACACCACGTTGAAGATGAAGATGCCCTGCAGGTGGGAGCCTGCGCTCAGCCACTGGCAGGCCCTTGGCGCCCCTCGCCCTGCCCAGCCACCTCGGGCCTTACCATGCAGACCAGCGGGGTGAAGAAAGACCAGCACCATTTCATCCAGGGGCAAGGTCGGTACCCAATCATGCAGGCAACGTCATCCATGAAGCGGTCGGCTCCTGGGGTGAAGCGAGGCGGGAGGGCCTGAGCTGGATACCCACCACCCCACACTGCACTGCACCCTTAGCTCACCCCTTGGCTCAGACCTACCATACACCCAGGCAACCACCACGCACTCCCAGAAGGCCTGCCAGAGCAGGGTCGTGCCGCTGGCTGAGTAGTAGTCAAACAACTGGAAGACGTACATCCCGCCCTGGGGATGGAGCCAGGTCAGGGAAGGTGGCAGATGGCAGTTGGAGGCCAGGGGCAGCCCCCACCCTGTCCCCACTCACATCGGTCACCATGGAGAGGTCGATGACAAAGCAGAGGGCACAGCATAGGGCCACAGAGATCTCCCTTTGGAAACGGAAGTAGTAGGAGGCCGGGAGGAGGTCGAGCAGGCCAGTGATGAAGCCTTCCACACCTACAAACTGTGGCCGGGCTGCTCAGGCCACACCCCTCCACCTGCTGTCTCCCCTGGCACACCATGCCCTCTGCCCACCAGCCCTTCCTCACCCTCCCGGCTCCCTCTGTCCTGTTCTCCCTGCAAACCTGGCTGTCGAGACCAAGCAGCAGCAGCATGAAGAAGAACAGGGCAGCCCAGAGAGGGGCCACAGGCATCAGCGTGACGGCCCGGGGGTAGGCAATGAAGGCCAGGCCAGGCCCTGAGGATGAAGGGTCAGAGTGTGGACACCTGCAGCCCGTGCCCATGTCCCGTTCCCTGCCCCGTGGTGCCAGACTAATGGACAACACCAGGGCGCCCTGTGGCCGAGGGCCTTTCCACTTGTGTCAAGGCATTGCTGGGCTGCTCAAGCCCCTGTGGGTCTGCCATACCAGGGGCTGGAAGGTTCCTGCAAGCTCTGGGTGGACCACCACCCATAAGAATGGGGTGTCTGGCTCAGACTCCTGGCCCTGGGTTCTAGGAGCTATTGCGGTCACAGGTCACCACTGACCCTGGAAACAGCCTCCTTTCCCTCTGCCAGAGAGGTATGAGGACATACCCTGAGGCCCCTGGGGACAGATGGATGGGGGCTCAAGGCTCCACGTGGCCTGGCCCATAAGGCTCTAGCTCCAAGCTGGCTGGAACAGCTGTGCTTTGCAGCTGCTCAGCCAGGCCTACCTCTGGTCTAGAGTGTTTAGTTGAGTTTGAATTTTTTCTCTCATTTCTCAGAATGTCTATTTGCATGCACATTCATGTACATGGTCCATTAGGACAGCAGCTGCTGCTCTGAAGGTTGGGCTGGGGCTTGGGGGTCTTTACCTGATTCCGCGACCTTGGAGATGTGCACGCCCTGCTCTGCAGCCATGAAGCCCAGGATGGAGAAGACCACAAAGCCAGCAAAGAAGCTGGTCCCGCTGTTGATGAGCGCGAGGATGATGGCGTCCCTGTGGGCAGAAGGAACCATGTGGGCTGGTTAGGCTGCCTGTTGCCCACAGGCAGGCAGGTCAGGGTTGGCAGGGCTATGGTGCCTACTTGTAGCAGTTGTTGTTGAAGCGATTGTAGCTGCCCAGGGCTGTGAGGGCTCCCAGGCCAATGGCGTAAGAGAAGAAAATCTGGGTCCCGGCATCTATCCATACCTGGAGACAGGCAGGGAAGAGTGGGTATGAGGGACCCTGCTGGGCCGGCCTGCCCCTTGTTTCCCTGCCCCCCGGCCCTGCCTCCACCTCACCTGAGGAGACCCCAGCTTCGACCAGTCAGGCTTGAGATAGTAGATGATGCCGTCCAAGGCGCCAGGCAGCAGCACTCCACGCACCAGCAGCACAACGAGGACCACGTAGGGGAATGTAGCGGTGAAGTACACGATCTGGGGGGCCAGGCTGCTCAGAGGGGCCTGCAGCACCCACCTCCCCCTTGGAGGCCCCCAGCCTGAGCAGGACGGCCGGGCAGGCCACGGTCCCGGGCTACTGGACAGTGTGTTCAGAGGTAAGGAGGGAGGCCAGTCAGCAGCGCCCCCCCACTTCTACTCCTCGGAGCCATGGCTCCTCCCAAAGGAAGCTGGGTGCTCAGCTGGAGCACCAGCAGCCCCATGGCGAGCACAGGTCAGCCGCGGAGGGAGGGGAGAGGCAGGGCCCTCCCCAGGCAGAGTGGGACATCAGCATGCGGGCAGTTCCCATGCCTCCTGTGCCAGCGACTCCAGGTCCTCCTCTGCAGAGAGGTGGGGTCCTAGGTAGCTGGGATTAGAAGCGGCCCAGCCAGAGACAGAGGCAAGAGCAAGGCGGCCGATGGAGGCCTCTGCCTCCCGTCTAAGCGGGCCTACCAGCCCAGCAAGCGGCTGCTCTGTGGACCCCGCAGGGAATGAGCCAGCCCTCCAGGGACCTGGCCATGTCCCACAGTCCTCGGCACACTGTCTTATTATGCGTCTGTTCACACATTTGTCTCCCCAACCTGACAGAGAGCCCCCGAGGGAGGGCATGTGTCTGGACTCCCCCTGGGTCCGCGGGGCCAGAGAGGCAGGCGAGAGAGACAGCCATAGGCCAGGCCCACCCAGACCATCAAAACACACTCAGATCGTGAGTGAGGAATAGAGGCCCTGGCCCTCGCCCAGTCTCCCGTTGCAACAGGGGTCCCTGGCAGAGACACCCCTCCCCCAGACAATGCCGCCCCCCAGCCCTGCCGTCATCCAGCCGTGCCCGCCTCCAGCCATACCTTTCCTGTTGACTTGACCCCCTTCCAGACACAGAAGTACACCAGCACCCAGCAGGCCAGCAGACACAGGGTCACCTCCCAGTTGAGGGCCCCTGGTACCTCCAACCCCCCAGAAAGCCGCAAGACTTTGTTCCTGGGGGAGGGAGAGCCCATGAGGGCTGTGCCAGCAGAGGGCAAAGCGACGGGGAGCTGTCCCAGGGGTGGTGCTCCCCCTCATGCAGCCCTGGAGTCCAGCTGGTCCCTCCTGAGCACCTGGGCTGGGCCTGGGCCCAAGCCTGTGGCCACCCCCAACATGTGTAGCAGCAGTCTCCCCTCCCCTAGGCTGGCCAGCGTGGCTTGCTCTGCATCCCTGGCCTTATCCTCCCAGGGCTGGGCCCTGGCACGCACAGACTCAGGCCACATGTGGGAGACCAGAGGGACAGGATGGACCCGGCCCAGAGGTGCCTGACTTACTCCCAGAACTCAATGACTGGGGACCGGCGGTCAGCAAGCTGGTCACATGTGAGGTTGGCCAGGCTGGCATTGGCACAGTCTTCGTGGCGGAAGATCTCCACACAGTCGGGAGTGTTCCAGGTATGGCCACACGTGGCCCAGGGCAGCGTGGTGGTGAAGGACTTCACCAGGTAATAGAAGCCCCAGGCCAGCACCATGATGTAGTAGGTGTTGCAGTAGAAGACGATCACCATGGAGGCGTAGCCCAGGCCTGCGGGGGAAGGAGTTTCCATGCAGGCTTTTCTCTGGTCAGCTCCCTGCTGCCCCTATTGTCTATCCTACCAGGGATTGCCGGTGCTCCCTGCCGTCCTCCCCCTCCCCACCATCCATCCCACCAAATCCTTCTCTGTTGTGCTCTGGAGACTTCTTTGAGGCCCTCTGGACTCTCTCTTGTGGAAATGTCCCGATGCTGGGCTAACTGACCAATCTGTCCCCTGCCAAAAATCAGCCCCTGCTCCTTGCCCACTGTGCACACCTCATCTCCTGCATCCTCCCCAGACTGAAGGCAGAGCCTCTCCCATCCTGCCCCAACCCGAGCGTTCAGTCCTGTTGATTCCCTAGCCTCATGCACCCGTCCCCTTCTCTTGGGTCCCCCTGCCCCCACAGTGCTTGAGGGAGGGCCAAGCCTCCACATGGCCCCCCAGCGGCTTCCAGTACTCAGCAGCTGGGGCACTTTCTGGTGACCTGGGGCAGTGTAGGCAACAGTCACCCTCTCAGTGTGCAACCTCAGCCAGTCACTTCACCTCTCTGTGTCCCAGCTTCCTTGGGGACGGTAATAGTAGGACCTACCTCCTAGGGCCTCGAGAGATGATGGGAGAACACTGCCCACATACAGAAGGGGCTCTAAGATGACCTTTGCCATTAGTCCTTCCATTCAGACCCTGAACTTTCGATGGCTCCTGTCCAAGCTCCTTAGGCTGGCCCTCTGGCTTTGGGAGAGCTGGCCCCAGGCAGCTTCTCCCACTATCATTTCTTGCACCCAGCCACCCTCCACTCAGCTCCAGTGAGCCAAGTGTTCTTGGCAGGGCCTATCCCCCACCCTGCTAGGGCCTGAGCATCCAAGCCCTGGTGGAGAGGCCCAATCCCCCACTCTAGTCTCTGCCTCCCAAAGTCACTGGGTGGTCTTCATGTCCTCCAGCTTCCCCCTCACAACTTGGGGGCATCACTGGGCCCCAGGCCCAGTGCTAAGACAGGATGAGATTTCTCAAGTGCGTGCCAAACTTGCCCCAGCAATGGGAAAGGGGAGGAGGCGCTGAGGGAGAGGGCAACAGGGGCTGGCCCAGGACTGCTCACCTTTGAACAGGGGGCAGATGTTCCAGACATTGATGCTGCCGGCCTTCATGAACTGGCCCAGCGAGATCTCCAAGAAGAAAATGGGGATTCCTCCAATCAGGGCGATCAGGACGTAGGGAATAAGGAATACACCTAGAGGAGAGAGCACAGGAGGACTTGACCCCAAACCCCCAGCCAAGCGGCCTAGGCCAGGCTTTCAGAAGCCCTGCGAGGCCGGGGTGGAGCCCCAGCTCTGGACTCCACCCCAGCACCATCATAACTTCCCACTGGTGAATCAGTGCAGGGGTGGCCACTGACTCAGAGGCCCAAGGTGAACAGACTTGGGGTGGGGGGGGGTTTGGAGTGGTGGAGGGGGCTCTAGCAGCCCCTGGGCCCTTAGAGCTTCCAGGGCTCTACACCCACAAGGCTTCCGCCCCCACGGTCACCTAGAGCGACCTCATGGGCATGGAGGACACATGCGCTTGCACACACAAGCCATCCCTCCTGTCGCAGTTCCCCGTTTCCCAGGCAGCACAGCAAGTAACAGTGAGGGCATGTGCGTGCATGTGCATGTGTGCACCATGGCTGGCGTTCAGACCTGGGGGCCTGCCTAGCTTGGGCGAGTGTGAAGGTCCAGGGAAGAGGGTGGGTGGCAGTCCTCTGTCAGTGGGCTGAAGGTGAGCAAGGACAGAGGGAGACAAGGCGGGGTGGGGGTGGGGGGAACAGCCAGGTACAGCATACACCAATGAGCCTGGCTCTGTAGGTGGCAGGCAGGGCCAGAGACCACAGATTGGGGGTGGGGGGTTGGGGAGCTGGGTACCAGCAGCCCTTGTCCACTGCCCTGTCCTCCTCTCCAGGCCCCCTACTCTTGAACCTGGCTCAGCTCTCTCCACTACTCAGAAGCGGGGCTTGGCAGCCTTGGCTGCAGCTTGCGCAGCTCCTGGTCCCAGCATCCTTCTTGTGTGTGACCTTGGGCAAAGGCCTTCACTCTGGGCCTCAGTTTCCCACCAACCCTGGTGCTGCTTTGCAGTCACAGGACACACGCGTGCCCATCGCCGTTGCTAAGCTGGGCTGGGGCAGGCGGGCAGGCATGGGGTGTGCATGCAGTGTGTCTAGCAGCGGCGCCAGGCGGCCCAGGCCGCAGGCTTCCCAAGCCTGGCTCAGGCCCCCAGTGTTCCAGGCCCAGGCTGGAGGGGAGGAGGGCGGGGAGGGGAGGGAAGGGGAGAGAGGGGAAGTGAAGAGAGGGGAAGGGAAGGGAAGGGAGGGGAGGGCAGGGGGAGGGACAGAGTGGCCCATTGTGTGTGTGTGTGTCCGTGTGTGCACACGTGGGGGCCCACACAATGTGCCACTTGTGTGCCTGACCAGCGGGGGCAGCCAGGGCTCCTCACCTCTGGGAGCCCCCCAGGGGGCAGGCCTCCTCTTCCCACCTCAGTGGCCAATCACTCCAGGGCCCTCGGGCCCTCGGGCCGGGAGCCTGGGGGGGCAGCCCCGCGGCTTCGGCAGGAGCTTCGCCGGCCCCTCCCCCCACACCCTGCCAGGCACATGACCGGCGAGGGGGGTGGAGGCCGCCGGGCTGGGCCACCGAGCGGCGGCGGCCGGCGAGGGGCGGCCCCCGGTCCCCCGGCTACCGCGGGGGCCCTCCCCACCCCGTGGACTTCGCCCTTGCGCCCCGGTGGGGCCGGCGGCGGGCGGGGGAGGGGGCCCCGGCGAGGAGGCGCGGCGGGACGGGGGCGCTCACCTCCGCCGTTCTTGTAGCACAGGTAGGGGAAGCGCCACACGTTGCCCAGGCCCACGGCGAAGCCCACGCACGACATGATGAAGTCCATCTGGCGCGTCCAGGTCTCGCGCGGCGGTACGGCCAGGCGGCCGCCGGGCGCCCCCAGACCCGCGGGGCCGTCGCCCTTGGCCGGGGCCCCGTCGGGCCCGGGCGTGATCAGGGGGCCCTTCTTCTCGTCGCCGGACACGCTGTAGATGCC
>NC_060276.1:1929576-1996173 GCF_021613505.1 Equus quagga
TTTTTTTTTTCCTGCTTTTTCTCCTCAAGTCCCCCCAGTGTATAGTTGTATATTTTCTTTAGTTGTGAGTCCTTCTAGTTGTGGCATGTGGGATGCCAGCTCAACATGGCCTGATGAGTGGTGCCATGTCCGCGTCCAGGATTGGAACTGGTGAAATCCTGGGCCGCTGAAGTGGAGTGCGTGAACTTAACCACTTGGTCATGGGGCCAGCCTCATTCCACTGTCTTTTGGCCTCCATTGTTTCTGATGAGAAGCTAACTGTTAATTTTATTGTGGTCCCTTTCTACATGGGTCATTTTTCTCCTATTGCTTTCAAAATTGTCTATCTTTGGCTTTCAACAGTTTGACTGTGAAATGTCTACGATTAGCTCTTTTTGTGTTTTACCTTAATTGGGGTTCATTGAACTTCTTGGATCTGATTAATGCTTCTCATAAAATTTTGGATGTTACTGCCATCATTTCTTAAAATATTTATTCTGCCCCTTTCTTTCTCTCCTCTTCTTCAAAGCCTCCCATTACACATATTTTTGTATGCTTGTTGTTGTTTTACAGGCCTCTGAGGCTCAATCATTTTTCTCTCTGTTCTTCAGATTGGATAACTTATATTGATCTATTTTCAAGTTCATTAATGTTTTCTTCTGATATCTTGAACCTGCTCTTGAATAACTCTAGAAAAATTTTTATTTTGGTTATTGTACTCTTCAACTCCATGATTTCCATTTAGTTATTTTTCATAATTTCTGTATCCTTATTGAGAATCTTTATTTGTTGATTAATTGTTGTCATACTTTCCTGTAACTCTTTAAACATGGTTTTCTTGAGTATTTTGAACATATCTATAATAACTGCTTTGAAGTCTTCATCTGCTAATTCCAACATCTGGGAACACTCAGAGACAGTTTCTATTGACTGATTGTTTTCCTGAATGTGGAATACACTTTGATGTTTCTTTGCATGTCTTCTAATTTTTTGTTGAAAATTGAACATTTTAGATAATATTTTCCAGTAACTCTGGATTCTGATATTCCCTTTCCCCCTAGAGGTTGTTGTTTTTTCTCTGTGTATATGTGTGTGTTTTGTAACTTGTTTGTTTCTTTGTTGTGCAACTTTTCTGGACTAAATGTGTGAAGTCTGTCCCCCTGCAGTGTGCAGTCACTAGTGTCTTGCTTAGTTTTTTTAAAAAAATATTCTAGTTTTAAATATTAAGCCTGGTTTCCTAGGGGCTGCCCCTGTATCTGCCTAGCTTAGTGACCAGCCAATGATTAGACAGAAACTGTGCTCAAACATCTTGAAACAGTAACGATTGTGTACTCTGCTGATGGATCTGTGTGTGGGTAGGGGAGTTCTTTCAATCTTCAGGCTATTCTCAGGTCTGCCCTGGGTTTTCTTTCCACTGGACCCTTTTGAGTCTCCTATATACATGTATGTAGCCTCAAGGTTGTCCAAGAGAACAGGAATAGCTTGGGACCCCTCCATTCTCCAGTTAGGCAAGAACATGCTTGCCCCAACCACATTCACTTCAGTCTAGTAGAGCTGAGTTGTTGGCTCTCCCCTGCTGGTCTGCCTCTGAGAAGTTGCTTCTACTGACAATGCCCCTGGGTGTGGATATTGCCCACTACTCCAAATTGAGTCAGCCTCTTCAAACCTAGGCAGAGAAGCTGCTGATCTTCATGAGCTGCCTTACCCTAGAAGAACCCCCATTCCAAACTAAGCTGGGAGGGATGAGAGCAGCCATAGGCAAGAATGCCACAGATTCCCAAATTTCAGCTTCTCAGTTTAATATATACCTTTGGTTGATTTCCAGATCATAAAGGGTTGTTTTTATCAATTTAGTCCAGCTTTATAACTACTTTTTTAGGGAGATTATTTGTCAGTATCCTCACTTGGCCATAGCTGGAAGTCCTGCCCTTTCAATCTTTTTTTTATTTTTTGAGGAAGATTAGCCCTGAGCTAACATCTGCTGCCAATCCTCCTCTTTTTGCCTAGGAAGCCTGGCCCTGAGCTAACATCTGTGCCCATCTTCCTCTACTTTTATACGTGGGACACCTACCACAGCATGGCGTGACAAATGGTGCCATGTCTGCACCTGGAATCCGAACCAGCAAACCCTGGGCCGCTGAGAAGCGGAACATGCGCACTTAACTGCTGTGCCACTGGGCCGCCCCCCCCCCCCCCCTTTTTTTTTGGTGGTATCATTTAGATGTATCTCTTACAAACAGCATATAGCTGGATTTTTTAAAATCCTGTCTTTAACTGGAGAATTTAGTGTACTTGTTTTGCTTACTGATGTTTGGATTAATTTCTAAAATCTTATTTCATACTTTCTGTTTATTCCAATGTTTCTGTTTCTTTATTCCTCTTTTGACTTCTTTTGGATTGAGATTTTCCCTCATTATTTGATATTTTTCCACTACTAGTTTGGAAGCAGTACACTCTATTTATATTCTTTTAGTAGTTACTTTAGAAAATTTAGCACGCATATTTTATCTTAACAAAGCTCAAAGTTATACAATACTGATATGGCCATGAGGGAGTAACAGGGTCCAAAATTACCCTCCCAACATACACAATTGGAAAACTTGGCAAAAGATATGAACCATTTTCAGATGGTGGACAATAGTCAGAAAAGACCCTGTGGTGCCTGAAAGAGGGGACATAAGTTAGGTGAACTCTACCACCAAGACTTTCTGACTGAGGTAGAAGCAGCATAAAAATGTAATCCATAATAATAAAAATCAGCCAATCAAATCAGACCCAGGAGAGTTCCAGTTTCTGGTTCAGCACGTAAGGAGCTTGGAAGTCATCACTCTATGCTAACAACAAGTAAAAAGCTGGACAAACTGAAAAATCAACAGCTCTTCTTAGATCCTTCAGAGAATTAGGGTCACAGGGCAAACCATTGCTCCAAAAACTAGAGAGACAGACGGGCAGATACAAAGAATCACAACTTACCAGAGTAGAAACCCCTGAGCAGGAACAGTGCTGGGTAGTAAAACCTGAACTGTAATTGATGAATTGCTGGAAGTGCAGTGTGAACAAGTCAGAGAGCTAAAAATTCCAGGGGGGCCCAGTCTTAAGGAGGTTCCCACACTTTTGTGAATTTTACCTCCAGGAGCCCTACCAGGTTTTCACAGTGAAGATTCCAGAAAAATTTCCTCATGCTTCTGGCAGTGGGAGGGGGAAGGCAGACATTTTGAAATACACCAAAGCATCCTGTTCTTAACAAGGCCCACCCTCAAGACAAACTATTATACTAGAGCCTGGCCAGTAGGGTTTTATCAGAGTCCAGCAGACCTGGGGGAAGGGAAATACCCAACTCTAGCCCACTCTAGCCATCTTATCCCACCTTAGGTGGTGGGGGGGGGGGAATAAGAAGTATTTGTAAAGGTCATAGCCAAGAGGCACAGGCTCACTGTAAGACTGAGACCTAATCATAGGACTATAGAAGGATTCTCCTCTCCCCACACCTCACCACCGCATTACTAAAGGCCTACTTACTGCAGTTCCTTTTACCCAGTACATCATGCCTGGCTTTCAACAAAAAATGACAAGGCATACTAAAGGGCAAAAAACACATTTGAAAGAGGCAGAGCAAGCCTCAGAACCAGACTCAATTATGGTAGGGATGTTGTAAATATCAGACCAGCAATTTAAAATACTATGATTAATATGCTGAGGGCTGTAATGGAAAAAATAGATGGCATGTAAGAACATGGCCACAATTAGCTGCAAGGGAGGATGGGAAATAAATTTCTAACTCGAAAGCCATATGTCCTATTAAACTTTGGGGATTTCATTTCTATTTTATTTTATTTTATTTATTTACTTATTTTTTTTAAAAAAATTTATTTTTCTTTTTTCTCCCCAAAGCCCCCCAGTGCATAGTTGTATATTTTCAGTTGTGGGTCCTTCTAGTTGTGGCATGTGGGATGCCGCCTCAGCATGGCTTGATGAGTGGTGCCGTGTCTGTGCCCAGGATCTGAACTGGCGAAACCCTGGGCTGCCAAAGTGGAGCGCGTGAACTTGACTAGTCAGCCACAGGGCTGGCCCCAAGGGAATTTCATTTCTAAAAGTAGGAAGGGGAGAATGGACACTGGGGAATACTTAGCATTCTCTTCCACAGTGTCTTTCATCAATTTTGGAAAATTCTCAGCCATTGTCTTTTTTAATATTGCACATTCCCTATTATCTTTAATTTTTTTCTTCTAGAAATCCAACTAAATATTTATGTGACCTCAATCTCTCTCTTTGTCACTGTGTGCTGCATTCTGGATAATTTCTTTGAGTCCATCTTCCAGTTCACTAATTCTTTCTCCAGCTTTGTTTAATATACTATTTAACTCATATCATGAAGTTCTAATTGCAATTATTATATTTTTAATTTTTAGTAGTTTTATTTGGTCATCTTTCAAGAGTACCTGGTCATTGTATAGTCTCTTATTCTTTTGCTATATTTTTGATACTTCCTTTTATTTCTTTAAACATATTAATCATACTTATTTTCTATTTGTGTCACATAATTTCAAAATCTACTATCTTTGCAGGGTTGATACTTAAATTTATATGCTTGTATGTTTCTCTCATGTATGGTGGCTTGTTTTCTTGTACGTTTTGTGATTTTTTTCATTATATATTTAAAATTTTTATGTAGGAATTCTTTGAGGCCTGTATTTAAAGGGAATCCCTGCATGGAGGATTTGTGCTTGCTTCTGCCATGCACTCATGGACAAGACACCCTCTGGACCACTTCATTTGGAACTTTTAAAAAATGTATTTTTAAAACTTTGCTATTTTTATTGGGCTATCACAATCTAAGTAAATTCTGTGTGCAAGCTAATCAGATGCAGCTTCAAGGCAAAAACGGAGCTGTACCCCCAACTAGATTGCTGTCCCTAAGTCCGTCCAAGAGAGAAACGCTGGAGCATCTACTCCTCTGTGCCTAGACCACCATAAAGTAAAATTTCAGCTTGTGGCTGTAAATTCTCAGGGGCAGCATTCTTCTTTTTTTCCACTTCAGCCCAGACTAAAGGTCAAGATAAGCAAACATCCTCACCTCTTTCTGCGGGATGTTTTTTTCTAGGTCACAAAATGTTAGTTTTCTGTTACTGCTGTATCAAATTACCACAAGCTTAGTGGCTTAAAACCACACAAATTTATTATCTTACAGTTATGGAGGTAAGAAATCCAAAATAGATTTCACTAAGCTAAAATTGAGGTGTCGGCAGGGCTGTATTCCTTGAGAAAGTTTGAGAGAAGAATCTATTTTCTTGCCTTTTCCTACTTCTAGAGACCACCTGCATTCCTTGGCTTGCAGCCCCTTCGTCCATCTACAAGGCCAGCAGTGTAGCATCTTCCAATCTCTCTCTGGCTCTGACCCCTGTTTCCATCGTCACATCTCCTTCTCTCACTCCCCTGCCTCCCTCTTTCCCTTATAAAGGTGCATGTGATGGCATTCTGGGCCCACCCTGATAAGCAGTACAATCTCCCCATCTCAAGATCCTTGACTTCATCACATCTGCAAAGTCCCTTTTGCCATGTAAGGTACCATATTCACAGGGTCCCAGGATTGGGATGTGGCCATCTTTGGGGGGGGGGCCCGTGTTCTCCTGACTATACCTACCGAGAGCATTGCCCTTCAAAAGTCCTGGCATTATGGGGTTGCTCAAGTGTTGTCTCCCAGCTCCCGAGGGTGGCATCAGGAAAGCCATGGGAGGAGGGTGTTCAAAGAGGAGGGGCAGCCCAAGGCTCCTGGCTCCTGAGTGGAGATGCCCCTGGGACAGGTGTAGCCCTGGAGCTGGCTCACTCCTCTGGACTCGAGGATCCTCGTCGTTTCTGATCTCAGAGGCTTTCTCTTATTTTCCCACCAGCTCAGCCACTCATTCAAATGTGTGTTTAGATTTCATCCTACGTTTCAGGGGTTCTGGACCGTGAAGGTTTCTCTGGACACACAGTCCACATTGCTCACAAAGTCCCCACTGTATTCTCATACTGCACTTGTCCCCACTCACCCTCCAGCTTCCCTTCCACTTCCTACTGTGTCTCTACGGTTGGTAATCATGACTTCAGAAAGCCACTTCAAGGGCCTGTCTCGTGGGATAGTGGTTAAGTTGGCACGCTCCACTTTGGTGGCCTGGGTTTCGCAGGTTGGGATCCTGGGCGCGGACCTACATACTGCTTACTCATCAAGCCATGCTGTGGCCGTGTCCCACATATAAAATAGAGGAAGACCGGCACAGATGTTAGCTCAGGGCCAATCTTCCTCAGCAAAAAAAAAAAAAGAAAGAAAAAGCAAATCACTTCAGCTGTGGTGTGCAGAAGGCCCTGGAGGCGCCCAGAGCTGAGGCTGGGAGGCCAGGGAGGAGCAAGACCCATCTGTCACTTTAGGTGGCCCAGTGGCCTCTGCAGGCTCTCCCTGCCTCCAACCTGGACCTTTGTGGTCCAAATTCCACACTGCGTCAGCCAGAGGGACACATACTTGGACGCGCAAGTCTGTCCATGTCCCCCCCAGCTCAGGTCCTTCTGTGGCTCCCATCACCCCATATTGAGGCTTGGGTCTGACTCCGCACTGAGTTTCAGGGCTCAGCTGCCAAACTCTGTGGTCACGTGTGGGTTCCTGCTCCCCTACTCTCTCCACCGCACTGGACACCCAGCATCGTTTACTGCTTCGTGGGGTCTGTTGTTTAGTGTCTTCCCTCCCCCTCCAAGAAGTTGGCTCTGAGCAGCAGGCTTCTGGCTCACTGCTGCGTCCTGGTCCCTAGCCCTGTGTGGCACAAAGTAGGGGCTCAATGGGTCAGGAGTGAAGGGAAAGTCGGCCAGAGGTTAGGCCAACAGGTGCGTGGGCGCCAGATGGGAAATGATGACATGGGGGTGGTGTGGCCTCCTTCTCCTCTTCCCCCAAACCCTCTAAGGTGCTCGGGAAGCAGCTTCCCTCCATTCAGTATCTTACATAAACCATTTATTCAGGAACAATTAAAGACAACAACTGTGGGGTGGATTCCCAACCGTGAGGTGGCCCCACTGCAGGGACTGCTGGCCCTGGGTGTGTAAGCAGACTGGCATGCGTGTGCGAGTGCTGACACACACACACACGCATGCATGCACGCCAGTTGCCCACGAGGGGTGTGCACTGCAATGAATGACCATGTGTGTCTGCAGCTTGGCCTCTTCCCCATCCCCCCAAGCCAACCTCGGCTGTGCGGGACCCGCAGCAGCAAAATCCTGGCCGCCTCCTTCCCCTTCTCCACCCTCAGCTCTTGCTCTGAGACCCCATCTCCTCCGGTGGCAGTTTGACCACCCTCAGTCACAAAGAGCCCCAGTGATCCCATAAAGACATCTGGGGGAAGAGGAAGAAAAGCATCTTTTGAGATGTCAAGTGGATAAACAGTCAGGGCGCCAGATGTGCGGCCGGGAACCTGCCCAGCGGCTACCAGGTCGGCGCCCTCCCCTGTGGTGCTGCCAGCAAGGAGCCACACAGAGAGGAGCTGTCCTCGTGGATGCTGGGCGGCCACTGCACCTCTGAGTCTGCATCCTGAGAGGACCCCAGCCCCGCGAGGCCCGAGCCCTCAGCAGAGAAGCAGAGAGGTGACAGTGCGGCTGGTGGCGAACCCCTCCCCATAAGTAGCCATTTGGGGACAGGGATGGGACTGGGAGCAGGTCCCTGTGGCAAATGAGGTGGCAGAGCAGACACACGCCCTTCCTGGACAAGGAAACCACAGGGAGGCTCAGGGCTGGCCCAGCTGGCTGAGCACACAGGGCCTGGGCCTGGGGCACAGGCAGCCACCTGGAATGGTCCCTCGAAATGGGAACCCCCATTCCCCCCAAAGAAAAAAATAACAGTCGCAGAAGAGGCAGGTTCTGGAGCATGGTTCCGCCTGAAAGTGGCGCAGGGCAGGCCGGTGGCCCCGGGCCCGGCCCATAGGCACGTTTAATAGGATTCCTGTGGATGTTTCAAGTGGGCAGGACAGGTCTCTCCCTGCAGCCACCCTGGAGGGGCTCCCGCTCCTGCCTCTTCCCACAGCCCCCGCATGAGGTATTGTGCTCCCCCCAATCCCCCCTGCTTACAGCTGAGCCCGCTCCCGCCTCCCCCCCAGCACATAGGTGGGCCAGAGCACCCACTGGGGGGCAGGGCGGTGCCCTATGTGGGGTCCAGCTCAAAGACACCGTCGCTGGTGGGGGTGGTGAAGAAGGAGGGCGGGTCGGAGGCGGCCGACTCCTGCCCCCCACTGCCCCGCTCCTGTGCCCGCCTCTCCTCCAGCCGCAGGCTGCGCTCGAAGTCCAGCAGCTGCCCCATGAAGTTGAAGTTGGGCGAGATGTTAGACTTCTTCCGCTTGACCAGGTCGTAGGCATCGTTGAGTGAGAGGTGGAGCTTCTGCATGAGGTAGGCCACGGTGACAGTGACAGAGCGGCTGACGCCCGCCAGGCAGTGAACGAGCACCCCGCAGTTCTGGGACAAGGCCTCATCTAGGAGGGGGCAGAGCGGGCCCAGTGTGAGGTGCAGGCCAGTGACCTTCCGAAGGGGCCCTCGCAGCCCCCGCTCCGCCCTCCAAGGCAGGTGGCTCTGGCTAGGTTCAGCTTGGGAGCTCTGGCCAGCCTCAGGAGTCCTGGAGCTTTCACGGGCTGCCTCTGGGAGTGGGCCCAGCACTGCTTGACCCCAGAAGTGCCATCCCGGCTCTGGGCTCTGGGGATGGCAGCCAAGCCTGGGAGGAACCCTTGTGAGGGAGAGAGGGAAGATATGGGAGAGGCCAGGAGCCAGGCTTTGGGGGTGAGGTGAGAAGGAGGAGCAGGAGGGCAGGGTGGACTCACCAATGAACGCAATGGCCTCTGGAAAGAACTGGGACAAGTTCTGGCTCCAGTGGTCTGAGATGGGGATCTGCTTGTAGTGAAAGTCACCATTCTTCTCGAAGAGGTTAGGGAGGTTGGGGGTGACATTGAGGATGTATCGGATGCCCAGCTTGGCCAAGCTCTCCACATTGGCCGAATCTCGGGCACTGCCCAGGTAGAGGTTGGGCAGGATCTGGACGGGGAAGGAGGGCAGCAGCCCCGCTGGGGGGGGCGTGCCACCCTCTGAATCCAGGCCACAGCTCATAGTGTCACGGTCAGGCTCAGATTCTGCATCAGAGCAGTCGGAGCCCAGGCACAGGCCACCCAACCCCACCACTGGGCTGGGCACCGGGGCTGTGCTTGGGCCCCCACAGCTGAGGCTGGTCTCACACAGGTGAGGGCACTCGGCTTGGAATCTGCTGAAGCCACCTGGAAAGGGAGAGGGAGGGGGTCCTGCTGATCTGGCCTTCTAGGCAGCCAAGTGTCCCTGGCTCGGGATACAGAACTGACCCTAGACAACCCCGGTGCCATCAGGGGCTTGTGGATGTCCCCAAAGGGGACTTGAAAGCCAGCAGCCTGATCTATACTGGGGACCCATATGGTACGCTATGGGTAGCCCAGCCTTCCTCGCTCAGCACTGCTGGCCACTCCTCTGGAGAGCATGTGCCCATTGCAGCTGTTGGGGGTGCAAGAGCTGGATCCAGGCAGAGCCACCTACAGAGGATCTGACACGCCCAGGACCCAGCTGAGGCAGGCACGAAGGCTCAACAGAGTCTAGAGGTCCTGCCAGCCTTGGGGAGGACAGTGGCCATCAGTTAAAGCAGAGGAAAGGTTCAGATGGGAATTCTCTGCCTGGGTGTTTCCTGATTCAGCTCAACCAGGAGCACCCTGAGGACAGGGGCAGAGTCACAGCCATCTTTGCGCTCTCTTTAGGGATGAAGTGGGACCCCAAGAGGCAGGGAGCCTGGGAGAGAGTGAGACATTCCACCGGGATGGTTCCAAAGTCCCAAGAAGCCAGGGTCTCCCTCATCTACGGGTAACTACTATGTCCCTGGGCTGGGGGTGGGGGCCTGGAAATCCACTTTCTATATTTCTATATTCCTGTGGATTCAGAATGGAGCAAAGGATGACAGCCCAATGATCCTCTTCGATGGGGAGGTGGGGCAGCTGACTCTGTAGGTTCATGGGAACTCTGTCCCTACCCTGGACCGCCGAAGGTGGCATGTGTGTGTTACCGGCCTGTACCAGCTTGTCTCTCCTCCCCAGCCCTGCTGTGACTATGGGGGCACAGGTCTCTGCCTCCTCACACCTCCTCTAGCCTTCACGGGTTCTCTCTCCCCCCACCCTTTGTCCTCCTGTGGTCCCTGCCTCCTTTGCCCTGGCTGAATAGCTGTGGGAGGTGGCCATACCACCCTGGGAGGCTGGGAGCCTGCACTTGGGACTCCATTCCCGGGCATCCCTGGGAGCCAGGTCAGCTCAGCCTGATTCTCCCCATTTTCTAGACTCAGAAACTGGGGCTCCCTAGGGTGAAGGGCTTGCCCCAAGTCATGCTCAGGGGAGAGGATCTCACCTCCACTTTACACAAAATGAAGTGGGGCCTGCCCAAGGTCAAATCAATTATGAATCCCTGCGGAAGGTGGGGCCCTGCCTCCCAGACCGGGGTCCTCCCCGGGCCGGTGCCCGCTGCGCCACCACCAGCACCTACCCTGTAGGTAGTAGGCCAGATAGCCTTCCTCCCGAAGCTTCTGGAGCAGGGTGCCCAGCACGGACTCAGCCTCCCACTCTTCGGCTTCTGCCTCCCCGCGCCGCTGCCGGCCCCCGCCCTGGTCGTACAAGAGCACCGGGGCGGGCGGGGGCGGCTGCAGCGGCGGCCCAGGCAGGAGCGCGCGCACTGACAGGCTCCCCCGGCGCAGGCGGCGCAGCAGCAGCGCGGGCAGGGCCACGCTCAGCGCCCCGCCGATGCGCGCCGACTCGTACAGCTCGCGGCTGCGGCAGTCCAGGAGCAGCAGCCGCGGTCGCGGGGGCGACAGCTCCCGGCGCAGCCACAGGCACGAGCGGCCCAGACCCTCCATGGGCTCCCGGCTCCCGGCACGTGGGGCTGCTGGCGCTGCAGAGAGAGGGAAGGCGGCGGCGTGAGCCGCCGTCCTCCACGCCCAGCCGCCACGGGGCGCGGGCCCAGGGGCCAAGACGTGAAGCCAACCCAGTGTCCTGAAGGCGGGCGCCCAGGGTCCGGCAGGTCCACAGCCCGATTCTTTTCTGGCACCCCTCCCACAGTGAGGACACGCAGCAAGGCGCCCCGTGCGCCCCACGAAAAACGCCGGAGGCAGCCACTCCGGCGCCCGGCGCTGCTCCACGCCCCAGGAAGGGAAGTGTGAGAGGACCCCCAGAAGAGGAAGGCTGGGCGTCCAATGGCTCCTTTGAGAGCCATGGGTCCCTTCCCAGCCCTCCTAGGGTGGCCCAAGGCCACAGCCACGTCCCTTCACACCCCCTTTCTGCGTCTCTCGCTCGGCCCGGCCGCAATCACTCCCTAAGTTCCAGCTTCTGACTTCGGGGGCATGCGCCTGGGAGAGAGACTCGAGGCCGAGATCTCCCCCACGGCCAGGCGGGCCGGGGAAAAGAGATAGTGGGCCTCGGTTGGCCTTCTCGGAGCTGACCTGGCCGTGGGGTCCCCCGGGAGGAGAAAACAAAAGGAGAGAGACCTGGAGCGTGTTCCAGCAGCGGGCGGCCGCGCGCGGACATCCGGGCCACGGCCACCGCGGGACGCAGGGCGCCGTCCCCGGGCAGGGTGTCCCCGGGGCCGGCCATCGGGAAGAGGGCGGGGCAGCGGAGCAGGCGCGCACGTGGAAGCTCAGTCCGGTGCAGCCTGCGCGCCGGCAGCTTTCTGGCAGCGGGACCCAGCTTCCACCTTGGAAGCCGCTGCCTTTGGACGTGGAGCTGCCGTTTGGAGGGGCGGGGCGGCGGGGGCGGCGGGGGCGGCGGGGGCGGGCTCAGGGGGGCCGGCGAGCCAACGGGTGCCAGCGAAAGCAGTAGGGTGGGCCCGGCAAGTGGCGGGCGCGCTGAGCTGGGGCTTCCACCGAAGCGGGACAGAGCTGGGGCAGAGGCCAAGGGCAGGTCAGGGGCCCAGCAGGGGACCGGCCTCAGCTCCCCTGGCCGGCGCCAGTCGGGTCCCTGGAGGCAGGGGGAGGGGTGAGGACAAGAGCCCAGTGCGCCTGCCCTGGAGGTTGCCTCCTGCCCTACTCATTCCTTGACCCTGGACCGTCATGCCCCCTGACTGGACTTCAGCAGTCCCATCTATATAATGGCTCCTCATGGTCACCACCTTGGGATGCCACTGAAATCACGGAGGGGAGGAGGAAGCGGGATCAGAAAGCTGCTGCTGCCCTCTGCCCCGGAACTCTACCCAAGGCTGGCTGGAGGGCTAGGCAGGCAGAAGGCAGCTTCTGGGCACCCCCAGGGGCTTCTTTCACACAGGCCAAAGGCCCCCAGGAGCTCTACGCTCCCAGCCCTAAACTGGAGAGCTCTGCTCTTATCACGGTTCTGATCCTGGGAGTCGCCCCCCGCCCTCTCCCTCTGCCTCCTCCCTAGTCAAGAGTCGATTCTTTTCTACTTAAATCTCTCTCTCATCTTTACTCTCTCCTCTGCCTCCTGCGCTGGCCAAGGGCTTGCATTCTCCAGTTCTTGATGAGGAGGTCACCATCACAGCTTCCAAAGCCCTCCCCCCGCCTCGGCCCTGCCCTGCACCGAGCAGCGGTCAGCAAAGGCCGGTGGCCTCCATACCTTCCACGGACACCAGATGATGAGCAGGTAGGACACACGAGGTCCCTGCTTGCATGGTGCTCCCAGGCTAGTAGGACAGGTCAGTAATAGACAGGGAGAGCGAACAAGGTAATACAGCTGTGATAAGTGCTGAGACAATGAAACGAAGTGGGGGAGTTCTGGAAAAGTCTACCTGTGTCCCTTCTCTGCTTAGAACCCCTCTAAAGCAAATAGCAGAGTTGAAGGAGAATGTGCAACAGATAAGACAAAGTTCATACAAATTAATCAAAAGGTTAAGGGGCAGGTCCCGTGGCCAAGTGGTTAAGTTCGCGTGCTCTGCTTAGGCGGCCCAGGGTTTCACCGGTTCAGATCCTGGGCACAGACACAGCACCGCTCATCAAACCATACTGAGGTGGCGTCCCACATGCCACAGCTAGAAGGACCCACAACTAAAAATATACAACTATGTACCGGGGGGATTTGGGGAGTAAAAGGAAAAATAAAATCTCAAAAAAAAAAAAAAAGAGGTTAAGACTCCGATAGATAAATGAGCAAAGAACCAGAGACAACTGCATGGAGGAGGAAATACACCAGGGACAAGCCATTTGGGGGAAGGTTCAACTTCAGGCTTGGAAGGAAAGCAAATTTAAAAAACAAGGCAACAACAACTGAAAACAAGGGAGCACTTCCCCCCATTACATTAGTAAAATGCTCTCAAAACAAGAACACCCAGTGCTGGCAAGGATGCTGTGAAATTGGCCTGAGGCTCTATTGCTGGTGGCTGGAGGATTCTATTGGTATGGCCCTTCTGGAAATGAATTTGATAATATGCATCCAGAGCTAGGAAGAAATCCACACCCTCTGGCACCACAAGACATGTGCCTAAGGAGAGAAGGACGCAAAGCCACTGAAAGGCCAATGGTGAAGATAGTTAAGTCCAGTGTGGCTGCTGAAGACTCCTCTCACAAACACAAACTTGGGAGGTAATGCTGGGGAGAGGGCGGGTTACAGACAACCAGGCCCCCTCCCTCCCTCCCTGCCCCAGCGGGCTGCCTGGGACTCATCTCTGGCCACAGCCCACCATGTCCTAGCCTCTGAAATGAGTCCTACTGCCTGTGTTCAGGGGCCTCAGGCAGCTGGGCTGTGTCCCCCTGCCCCCCAGCCCAGGCCTCCCGCGTCTGTAGCCTGTCCAGATTCTGCGCCTTCTTCAGGTCCTCCCTAGGCACCCTCCTCTGGGGAGGCCTTCCCAGCCTGTAGTCTTCCTCCTCTGTGCTCCAGACCTCAGTTCCGTGAGGCTGCAATGCCCGAGAGCTGCAAATTGGGAGGCCGGGCCGAGCAGGGCCGGCTTCCCCCTGTCTCGCTGCTCCAGGGCAGGGACTCAGTCTTCTGTCATCGCCTTTCCCTCCCATCCTAGCTCCCAGAGGCAGAGGTGGGCTGCCACCTGGCCATGAGTCCCAAGCCTGGGGGCTCCCCCCAGGCCAGTCGCAGCTGGAGGAGGGACGCTAGGGTGGGCAGGGGTTGAAGGCACCAAGGGGCTCTGCAATGTGCCAGCCTGGCTGCCTTGTGGGCAGTGGGGGTGGCAATGCCCGACGGGGAGGTGGAGAGACACATGCCCCTACCTGGACTGTCATGGGGCTCAGTGTGGTTGGAGAGAAGAAGGGTCACCAACCCCGAGGGAGGTAAGAGCTCCTGAGGTATGGAGGCATGTTTTCTGGAGAGGGCTCCCTGGAGGAGGTGATGGGAGTCAGGCTGGGAAGATGAGGATGGGGAGGGAGGCGACTTCTGCACTGGTGAAGGGAGAGGAAGCTAGGCTTCAAGAAACCCCCCAGGATGGGACTGTGCCGTCACCTGCATCTCCCAATGCCTGAAGAGTGGCTCTCCTGCACCTTGCTCCAGACCCCTGTTGGCAAGCCTCTCCCACGGGAGAAAGCTTTCAGGAGGGGGAATTTCAGTCTTGAAAGCGAGTGCTTAATGTGCCGGGCGGCAGCAGTGCCTGCTGCGCCAGCAGCAGGACAAACTGGAACCTGTTGCCACCTCCGCACTGCAGGGCTGAGCGCAGCCAAGTGCCCCCTCCCTCGACCCTCGCCGGGTGGCCCGCACTCAGGCCCCATGCAGCGCCCGCTCTGGGTGCCAGCACCCCTCAACGCAGCTCCCCAGGCAGGCTGGGCAGGGGGAGGCGGTGCCGCGCGCCGGGGCAGGCAGAGCCAGGCCACCCGATGGCCGCAGGGTGGGCGCTGCGCCCGCTGCCCCAGCCCTCTCTGGGCACTCCCAGCCTCCGCCCGGCCGGGCCAATGCCCCTTGTAGGCCGGGAGGACGCTGCTGCCAGTAGGCCCGGAGCGTGCCGCGTGCGCCCTCTGGTCCCTGGAGCCTCCAGAGAGTGGCGCCCCACCTCCCCCTCCCTCCCTCCGCCCCGAAATGCACGGTTCCCACCGGGCTGAGTGGCAAGATTTCGGCTGTGGCTGTCACAGCCGGTCACATGGCCAGGAGCACAACTCCCAGCGACAGCGTTCCTGCCAAACCCAGTGTCTTTTCCACCAAATCCACTTTTCACTGGGGATGGCTTTCTGCTTTTCCTGGTCGGTCTCCTCGCGGGACTGGGAGTTCCTCCAAGGCAGGAGCCGGTGTGTGCCCGGCCCTAAGCTGGCCCCAGCCCCCAGTGCAGGGCCAGGCATGCACCTCGGTGCTCCCGGAAGAAATGCTCGTTAACAAAGGCAAGAATGAATGAAACCAATTGTTGCATGAGGGAACCCAGGAGGGTGCTGCTCCTGCTTTTTCTCTCAGCGGGCCACAGGCTCCCCTCTCAGACACACACAAGCACACGTGCACACACAGTCCTCTCCCACCACACTCGCAGACAGGCGCACACACTGCACCCACCCGGACTCCTATCCTCATGGAATCCACGACCTACTATGTGCGGGCTGGGCAATTGGCAGCCGTTTGATCCCAGCTGGGCCGCCTCCATTTCAATGCCTGCCTCTTCCTTCCTCCTCCCTGCCGCCCTTCCGCGCCCTGCCATCTAAGTAGGGTGGGTGCCTTGAGCCCCAAGTGCCTTCTTCATCTCTTAGGGAAGAGGCCAAGCCAGTCACTGGAGAGACTCAAGGTCTGTTTAGGGAGGCACCTGGGGGGCCTCAGGAGAGTGAGTGGCTGCCCAAGGTGAGCCAGAGGTGCCTGACGGTCCCCAAATGCTGTAGCCTCTAGACCCCACGGGCCAGGTGTTGCAGGTGGTGGTGGAAGGGAGTCAGGGCTGTGCTGAGGGGCGTTGAGGGCTATGGGGGCGGGGCAGGGTGCTGAAAGTGTGAATCCAGCAGGTGTGCCGACATGTTGGGGTGTATGAGAGCGCATGCTAGGGTGTATGCCTGGGGAGTGGGCCTAGCTATGGCGAGTGGGGAGTGTCGGCCGCTGTGGTGTGGGTTAGTGTTGGGGCTTTGCTCTGGGGTGGGTGGATTGCTGTCTCCAGGCTGGGAACGTGGGTGGGGTGTCTGTAATGAGCATATGGGGAGTTGGAGATGGTGGGGGCACGGTGAGGGAGCTCTGTTAGTGCAGATATCACAGGGATGTGTTGGGAGTGTGTGCCTGTGCATGAGTGTGTACTGAGGCGTGGCAGGGTCTGGGATGGGTGCCTGCCTGAGTTGGGGACAGTGGTGGGTGGTGGATTAGGTGCACTGCAGGGACCCGGGTCCACGGTGCACGGTTTGTGTGCGCGCGTAAGTGGCAGGGGGTGTGCGTGGCGCAGGACACTGGAGGTGCACGGGTGGGATGCGGGGGGGCGTGCGGCGGGAGGACCGAGTGGGCCTCGCCCGGGCGCGTGCGTGGGTCTCGCTGGGGCGCGTGCGTCGGCCCCATGGGGCGCGCGTTGGCAAGACTTTGGGGGTACAGGGCGGAGGAGTGCACGTCGGGGGGCTGCCACGCCGGGTGGGGGTGGGGGTGGGGGTGGGGGTGGGGGTGGGGTGGGTGCCTGGGCGCCGCGTGCTCCCCTCACCTCCGCTCACCTCCGGTCCGCTCGGCTTCCTGTGCCAGCTCCGCGCGTCGCGGCCGGGAAGTTTCCGAAGCCCGGGCGGCGGGAAGCTCCACCGCTGCTGCCACGGAGCGCCACCGGAGCCTCGGGCGGCGGCCTCGCCTGGAGCCGAGGGGGCCGCCGCCGCCGCTGCGGAGGGAAACTCCAAATCCCGCCTCCGCCGCCGCCTCCTCCCCTCCCGTCGCCGTCTTCTCCGCCCCCTGCCCAGGAGGGGCAATGTCGCCGGCGGCTCGCAGGCAGGCAGTGGGGAGGGGCGGCAGCCTGCCCGGCGTCTCCCTCCACCTCCCGCGTCCCCGCCTGCCTTCCTCCCACCTGCGAGCCTCTGCCGCTCCGCCCGCCGCCGTGCCTGCCGCGTGCGGGCCCCCCGAGTTTGGGGCGCAGGAGGGGGTGGGGGCCTGACCTAGGCCGGACGTGGACTGGGAGAGGGTTGCACCAAAGAGCCTGCTTCCAGCGAGAGAAGCAAAGGGGCCCATTGAGGACCAAGCACACCTTGGCCCCCAGGGCCACCTCCTGCTGCCATAGGGGAGAGGGCGTAAGGCCCAGCTGAGAGCGCAGCAAGTGCCCCCAAGCCCCAGGTCCCCCTGCGCTGTGTTCTCCCACTCTCCTCTGTCTGATTCTGGCATCAGAGCCTCAGTGCCTGGAAGAGGTGGAGCCAGGGCGGTGGGGGAGGGGCTGGGAGGGGTGTTCTCGGCAGGCCCACTTTGCTTTCCTCTGCACCAAAGGCCACGAGCGTCCCCACCAAGCACCTCGTTTTGTCCTTACACCAGTCTGAGAGTCCGAGGAGACGTTCCCATACTATAGCTGGGGAAACCGAGGCAGTAGTTTCTTGGTGGTCAGGCAATAATGTGGTGGCAGAGCCTGACTGGGCTCAGGCTGGCTGTGTTCAGAAGCCTTAGCTGAGCGTGGACAAGACCCAGTGGGTTTCTGGCCTGCTCACTGCTGTGGGGAGGGGGAGGCAGGGAGGAGCACGCAGGAGGCTCACCCCTGGAATGGGGCAGAGGGATGTTGAGAACTAGTGTGAGGCTGGGCCGTCAAGGGCTGGCTTCGGTCTGGGGCTTCCCCTATGTTTGGCCCAGGGAGATCAGAATGCGGTGAGGCCAGGCCAGGACTACACCCAGAGGGAGGCAGGCAGAGCCGGATGCCAGCTGTTCATGGATGATGGGCGGCCAAGGGAGGCCTGGCCGTCTGGCTCGCGTCTGCGGCAGCGCTGAATTCCCCTGAGTCATCACCCCTGGAAAAAGAGAGGAGAGGGACAGCTTTGTCTCTGGTGCCTCAGTTTCCTCATCTGTACACTGGAGTAGAGGCCAGGACCTCTTGATCTCCATGGGCCCTCCTAGCTTTGCTGTAGTTTCCATCCATGATGTGTGAGCTGGGGCAGGGTCCTGCTGCCACCAGGCGGCCCTGCCCGCTCTGTCCTTTGCCTCTTTCCAGCCTGAGCAGACGCCCGCCCTTAGAACCTTCCCCCTGCTTGGGCCCCTGGGCCTTTCTGGGTTGCACCCACTGGCAGGTGCATCTGCCAGGCAGGCCCAAGGTGCTCCAGGGCTGGGTGTCCTTTCACCTCTCCTTCAGCATCAGGGCTCCAGGGGCCAATGTGGAGCTGAACTGCCAAAATGACACCACACGGGCAAGCAAACGAAACTGTGTGCAGGGTCCCCCCCGCTGGAGCCAGCACTTCTGTAGCAGTCCACACTGCCAGTTGTCCTGAAGTTAGGGGGCCTTTGCTGAGAAATCAACATATGCTAGAAGCTGTGCCACGCAGCAACAGGACCATTTTATCAGTCAAAACTGAAAATACGTGGAGACTAAAAAAGATGGGGCTGGCTTTCACCCCTTGGTGGTCCTCCCATTTGGGGAAGACATATGGCGGCTGGGCCTGTGGTCTAGGTACTCAGTTGGGCCCAGGCAAAGGCTTGGTGAGCTGACTCACAGAGGAGATTCTGGACAGGTTGGGTAACCAATTCTCCCCACCCCCTGCCATCCTGTGCTTTAGTGACTCAGGCCTGAACCGCTGGAGGAGGAACATTTGGATTGAATGATGCTGCCCCCACCCCTGCAAGCTCTCATCCCAGCCCTCCCACAGCACCTCTGCTCTCCAGGCAGCAAGGCCCACCCAGCCCAGGAGGAGAAGAAAGCTGACCCGATGGCCAGGCCTCCTTCCTCTGCCCCACGGACTTGTCTTGGCTAGCAAGGCCTGGCCTGTGCCCTGTGGAGGAATAAAGTGGAGAACCTTCTTGAAGAGGACTTGAGTGCAAGGCCGACTGTTTCGGAATCAAGGTTGTTCTGAAGGCACAGCGGGGCCTCTGTCTGCGAAGCAGCCAAGCCCACGTGCTCAGGCCCCATCTGCTCCTAAGAGAAATCTCAGCCCTCACCCTCTCTCTTCTGTGGTCCTGCTCCCTTTCACTGCAGAACTCAAGGCACTCAGGAAAACGCCCCAGGAACTGCCAGCCCTGTGCAAGGTGGAGGGGCAGAGAGCTGGGCCTTGCTTGGGATAGAGCGGTCTTCAGCCTGGCAGTGCCACCAACCACTGACTCAGCTCTGACACTCTCTGCCATGGTGGCCCTCTGGCTGGAGGCGGCCGTACCTGTTAACGCACACCTTTTTCATGCCCCATTCTGGGCCACTTTCCAGGTGAGTGAAGCTTTGAGGAGAGACCCACCCCCTCTGGCCCCTGCATGGAGATCCTGCTGCCAGCTGGGGGGCCCCGGCACCTGGGCACACCCACAGCCGAGGTTTTATTTCTGGGCAGCCATTGGGTCCTCCTGAGAGCAGTATCTGCACTGAAGCCATTTGCTCCCGTGACAACCGCCCCCAGGCCGCCATCCCTCCACCATCAGGTACCAGGCTTCACTCTGCTCTGCCCCCATCCGAGGCATCTAGCCCAGCATCTTCCAAACCCATCTCGCTACCAGTTGCCATGCCTTCAGGAGCACATTCTAGACCCTGTTCGGGAGCACCCCACCTGCCAGCAACAGTTCCCAAAGGGACCCCGTCCAGACATTTTAAACAAAATGCCCCTGTGGCATCTTCCAGATCTGTATGGCCAGGCAGGGACAGGAGAGAGCGAGAGCAGACAAGGGAGGGGCGTGCTGGGAAGGAGAGCCAGCCTGCGCAGTGATTGATTTCCAAGGGCCGGGACTTCGGAAACCATTAACACCCCCATTCCGGGAGGGCTCAGGTTCAGGTTCAATAACCTGGTTATAACCCCCCTCCAGCCAGCTGCTCGGGCTCCCTCTCCTTGCATTGTCCTCCCAAGAAGCAGTGCGCGTGTCTGGATATACATTACAGATGATATAATCCTTTCACCGGGAGACAGCCGGATGCCCACGCCCATTGGCTGGACAGGCAAAGGGAGGCGAGAGGGAAGAGCCCCTCCAGCCCCCACACAGTGGAGATGGAGGAGAGGGGGAAGCCCCCACGGGTGGGAGGACAGGCTGGGGAGATTGGGGGCACCCAGGACCTGTGGGGAGTCGCTCCCCTGCTGCTGCCCTCTCTCAATTGCTTCAAGAAAGGCCTCTGAGTGCCCACCTGCTTTTCTGGCCACATCTCTCCATCACCCCCCACCCCCCACTAGGAATGTGCCTCGAGTTAGGCCCTCTCATCACAGGAAAGAGGATAATATATGAAGCAGTCAGGGAGGCCAGGCCCAGGCGGGGGCTCATTCTGACCCCGTCCCCTGGCTCAGATGTCTGTGGGGGTCGGTGAGGGGGCTCCTGGGGATGCTGTGGGTTTTTATCACCTTGCTCCTTAATGGTCTGCCCCCCCTCAGTCATAGCACTGAGCACCCTGTCTGGCTGCCTCCCCCCAGCACTACCTCCCAACACCGCAAGATCTAGGCTGGGCCCCTGCTGGCTCCCTGCACCCAGACCAAGGTCTGACACCAGGCTGGCTGAGTTGCGTGCTGCTCTGGGGGAGCCGGGCCCCTGAGCACCTCTCTGCACCTCTCCCTCACTGCTGGAGCTGTCCCAGATGTTGGGGGAGGTCTCTACCCCCTAGGCTGGTCTAGGAGTGTCTCTGAGTCCCCAGCCCCAGCCCTGGAAGCCCTAGTCAGTCCCTCACAGTGACCGTGGGGAAAAGTGAAGGCAGGAGGGAGCTGAGACCCGGGGCAGTGACCTGCCCAAGCCCCTACAGCAGAGGTGGTGAAACTGGAGCCAGAACCCAGAGCTGCACGTGGCAGGAAGCACCTTCCAGGGCCGGGGTCAGAGAGCGACACAGCAGGTACTATGGGCGGGCCAGCTCATAGAGCCACTTGGCCACCAGGAAGGGGACTCGGGAAGGGCCCTGCCACGCCATGTCACCATGTCGCACAGCCAGCTCTCCGTCCTTTGAAGAAAGCCCTGCTGTCTCCGAAGTTTCCAGCTCACAGATCTCAAACTTGGGGAGCCAGTCCTCCTTACTTCAGGGAAGGCCCCATGCCGGGATCCCAGAAGGTGAGGCGGCAGATCACACCCACCGTGCTGGGAACGAGGACGATGAGCAGCCATGCTGTTATCGCACCGTCCTGGCAGTCCTAGATGAACCTTGGAGATGAGGACACCAAGGCACAGAGTCAAGGCTGAGGACCCCAGCCAGGCCGCAGCCTCCAGAGGGGACTGCCTCTGCCCTCGGGGGGCTTGGGTGTGGTCTGAGTAATTGTTTCTCACAGGCTTGGGGGAAGCCAAGGAGCGGGGCCAGCGACCCAGCCAGAGCGAGGAGGAGGGCAGCTCCTGGTTGCAGCGGGGCCCTGGGGAGCGGTCCCAGCAGTTGGGATCAGCGAAAAACCCGCTGCGGAGAGGGCCTGCTCCACCTCCGAGTCCGGGCCAACCCCGCCAGGTCGGAGCCCTGGTCTGTGGCTCCAGGGTGACAGAGATGGGCTCCTAGAACAGACGCACCCTGGCCGGATGAGGGCCTTCCCCTCTGTCACCCTCTTTTGGTCCCCCCACCCCTGTCCTCCATGCAGTCCCCCAGGCTCTCGCTGCCCCCTCCCCACTTGCCACAAGGAAGGCTCAGGATATTTCTGCCAACTCTATGGGGATTTTTCCCGTCTAAATTTAGAGAGGAGCGATTACCCCGCAGTCCCTGCTTCCCACATTGCTGACTGATTTGCATCCCGAGAGCACCCAGCTCTGAGAGGAGAGCAGCGCAGATGCAGGACCACGTGACCCCGCCGCCCCTCAGGGCCAGCCCCTGGGCAGAGAGAGGGAGAGAAGAAGAGAGAGAGAGTCAGGACCTGGTGGCAGTGAAGCCAGAGGGCTCAGTCACATCCATGCATCCACCCAGAGGTGAGAGCCCCTGAGCCCCTGCCTGAGAGACGCCGCAAGTAGGAAGGGGACAGCCAGGGCCCCTCACTCAGGGTCAGGCACACAGCCCAGCCTAGATGCTGACCCTCCCAGTGGGGGGCTTTGATGAGTCCCTGAGCCCCTTGCCGGGGTCCTCACTGTCCTGCCTGCAGATGACAGGGTACCGGTCCTCAGAGCCATCTCCCTCTATCACTGTGTGCTGGCCACTGTGGGGAATCAGCCCCCCATGCTCCCTGACTCTTGTGGGGATGCACAGAAGGGCTTTGGCCCAATGCCCAGCGTGTGGTGAGCGCCAAGTTCCTGCCAGCTGCCTGCCTCAGGAAATGCCCAGCACCATTTCATTATCACAGAGAGAAAAGGCCAGGATCTGTTGGGGCTCTGAGAGGTATGGCTCAGCCTGAAGTCCCATTTGACTCTGCTGCCACCAACCTGGAGCAGTGGCCTGAGGCTGATCATCTAGCAGTGGAAGCCTCTTTTCACTGCACCCCCACTCCAAGGACAGCTGTTGGGGCTGGCATGAGGTGTGACCAGGAGTATAACACAGAGCCCAGCTTGTCAACCTGCAAGGTTTGGGGTCAAAGATGGGGTTCCCAAGGCTATAAGCCTAGGGGGACTTCCCAGTCGTCAGAGCAAAGTCACGGTGGCCCAAACCAAACTTCCGGCTCTCAGTCATAGCCCCATGCACCGCAGCCTGTCTGGACAGGCTCTGCAAGTTACAAGGGAGAGAAGTATCCGGAAGTTGTCTTCAGGAAGGGGGACTTGCGGTGCCTGGAATGCTGTCTCCTTCTTAGCCAAGCCTACCTTTCTCCCATGGCTCCAATCACCGTGTCTCCCCGGCTGTCACCCCTGGCCCCTGTTCTCCCAGGACCAGCCTTGCCTCCACCCAAGTCCCTAAACGGTTCTGCTAATCCTCCCATGACCTCCCTGTGCCTTCAGAGTGGAGACACCCACCTCCCAGACCTTCCCAAGGCAGTGGCTTCCAGAAATGACTCGTCTGCCCTCCTGTCGAACTCCAGGGCCTTTGAGCCTCTTCTTCCCAGCCACCCCACCCCTCCCCCCTGGTTGTGGGCCCACTCCTGGGGCCTTGGCTCCAGGCTCAAGGCCTCCCTCCTGCCATGCCAGCCCTCGTCCCCCTTCTCAGTGCTTCTCCGGTGCCCCCGGCCCCATCCCCACTTGGAACCCTACTCTCCGCCTGCTGAATCCCTTACTTGCTCCTGGCCACCTTCCTTCCCACAATCCTCAGTGGCCGCTCCAAACCTCCACTAGTCTCCTGGAGCCCAGCTCAGGCCTGTCCCTCCCAGTGGGCGCCTTTGCCACCCACAACATCAAGCACCTTCAGCCAATCAGGTGAGAGCTCCCTGGACTTCCTGCCCCTCCCCAGGTGAAGCCACCAGCAGTTGTAGTCCTGGTCACCCGGTGTGCAGGCTCAGAAGAGGTGGGGGCCTCCTCCCATCCCCAGCTGGTCCTTCCACTTCTGCCCTTGACAGCCCCAGACTTGTTCTTACTCAGACCCTCGGCACCGTCCTGCTGAAACACTCTCTTCCTCTGCCCTCCACAATGTCCCCTGCTCCTTGTTTTCTTCCCGCCACTCTGGCCATGTGTCCCAAGTCTCTCTTGGGCTCCATGGCCCTCGTCTCCATCTACGTGTTCCCACCGGCTGATGACTGTGACATCAGTGTCTCTTGGGGGCCGTGCCCACAGCTTCAACTGCCAGCTGACTATTGCCACCTGGATGCCCCTTGGCCCTTCAGATGCATTGTGTCCCACAGGGAACTCACTGTCTCCCCAACAGTCGCCCAAATCGCAACCTCGGGGGTTGCACTCAATTCCTCTTTCTCTCCATCGCCCCCTTGCCCTGCCAGTTTCTGCTGAGTTTACCACTTAAAGAGCTTGTAAGTTCATCGCCTCCTGTACCTGGCCGGGTCCTGGCCTCTCTTCACTGTGCAGCCTCTGGGCTCAGCCCTGCCTCCCACCCGCTACAGGGTGGACATGTGGAGGCAGAGACGGGGTGCTGCTCTCCAGAGGCTCTGGGGACCAGAAGGTGCACGAGGTGCGCGAGGCCCACGGGTGGCAGCATCTCCGCAGCCTCCAAGGGGTATTGACTGGGCCGGGTGGAGGCTGGGGCCGCCCAGAGGCCTCTTGCCCATGCTGTTCCGCTTGCCTCAGACAACTTTCTTCCCTGTTCCACCTGGTGAATTCCTACTTCAAGACTCTGCTCAGGGGCCCACCTCTGTTCTGCCCTGTCTGTGGATTTTGTGGGCTACTCGTTGAAGGTAATTCACTTCTTCCTGAGTCCTCAGCTACCATCTCAGTAACCATCCCCAAACTTGGATTATCCCTGGAAACCAATCCGATCAGTTTGTTCATTTATGCCACAGGTGTGTGTTGGATGCCAACTACATTATACTTTCTCCTTAAAGATAAGCTCTTGGTTAGTATAACTAATCTTCAATTAGTACGTTGGGATACATATTTAGGGAAATCTATAGTTTAGAGCAGAGTTTAAAGAAATGCCGTTAATTAAGAATAAACTAAGACCTGTTTCAATGTTAACCATGAACCACCGTTGCTTGCTAAGTACTGGGTCTGTCTTGGAGGCGGAATAAGCAAACACCTCTTCGTGGAACTCTAAGTTTCCTGTCGATCTCCCGCCCCGTCCATGCCTCTGTTGTGTTGGAACTCCCAAGCAGGAGGGGATGTTCACTGGCGGCTTCCTCCCTTTTCCATGATAAGGGGGAGCGGAGGGTGCAGGCCACCCTTCCTTTTCCTTAATCTGGGTCCAGAATTGCCAAAAAAGCAAAACTATCTCCTCTGAGTTGAGTTGCCTTTCTCTCCAAGACCCTCTTCTGCTGCTGGGCCCCCTACACCATAAAAACTATAACTGGTAAAAAAAAAATCATCTGCGTAAAAATCAAAAATTTCATTTCAACGACAACAAAAGCTTATTATGATAAAGGATCATTCCACCAAGAAGGCGTAGCACTCCTCAGTGTGCGTGTGCGTGCACCAAACAACAGGACTGCAAAATATGCGATGCAAAAACTGGTAGAACTGAAAGGCGAAATAGACAAATCCACAGTTCTAGTTGGAGGCTTCAACACTCCTTTCTCAACAACTAGAGAGAAAATTAGCAAGGATATAGAAGAACTCAGCACCACCAACAACAAACAGGATCTAATGGACGGTTATAGAACATTCCACCCGACAACCGCAGACACTTATTCTTGCCAAGCACCCATGGAACACATACTGATATAGACTCTATCCTGGGCCACAAACAAACCGAAAAGAACTGGAGTCATGCAGAGTGTGTCCTCCAACCATAATAGAGTTGAACTAGAAGTGAATAACAGTAAGATAAGAGAAAAATCTCCAGACAATAGGACAATAAACAACACACTTCTAAATAAATAATCCATTGGGCAAAGAGAAAGTCTAAAGAAAATTTTAAAAATACACTGAAATGAATGAAAATAAAACTGTAACATAGCATAATTTGTGAGATCCAGCTAAAGCTGTGCTGAGGAGGGACATTTGTAGCAAAAAAAGAAAGACTGACTATTTCTAGCCCTAAAAAAGAATCCATTTATCAGAGGTAAGACAGTAGATAGGGTAAGGGTGGGCAAGTTGCCTTGACTCAATCAACAAAATCTGTCAAGCCCAAAGCTTCAGAAATATACATTCTAAAATAAAATTAAAACCTGACTATATCAGGAAGCCAGGAGACTTAGAGCTCTTCATGTTTACTGGATTGGGATTTCAAATCAGAAGAGCTGCACTGAGCCCTGCATCTGCCTCAAACTGATGAAATTACCCTGTGCAAGTCTTTAAATGCTCTGCATCTTAGTCTCCTCATCTGTGAAACGCTAAGACCGTTAAACAATACAACAGACGAGAAAGCATTTTGAAAACAGTAAAGCTCTGTATTAGTTTGCTAGGGCTGCTGTAACAAAGCGTCACACACTGCGGGGCTTCAAACTACAGACGTGTTGTCTCACCATCTGCAGACCAGACGTCCGGGGTCCAGCTGTCAGCGGGCTGTGCTCCCTCTGGCGGCGCGGGGAAGGGGTTCTCCTGGGCTCCCCGGCCTCTGCCGCCGGGCTGGCGGTCTGTGGCCTGCCTTGGTTCGTACAGCTCTGCCTCCAGCTTCACACGGCGTGCTCCCTGTGTGTGTCTCTGTCCAAATGTCCCCTTTTCACAAGGACATCAATCATATAGGATTAGAGCCCCCCTCTCAACTCTGGTACGACCTCATCTCAATTAGCTACATCTTTGACAACCCTATTTCCAGATAAGGTCATATTCAGGGATGTGGGAGTTTGGGACTTCAACAGACGAACCGGGGTATGGGGGGGGAGGACACAATTCAATCCCAAATAAGCTCTATACTAATGGTTTTTTTTTAAGCTCCAGATGGTTTTTAAATTTTTATTTATTTATTTTTGTGTGTTTGTGAGGAAGATTCGCCCTGAGCTAATATCCGTTGCCAATCCTCCTCTTTTTTTGCTTGAGGAAGATTCGCCCTGAGCTAACATCTGTGCCAGTCTTCCTCTACTTTGTGTATGTGGGCTGCTCCACAGCATGGCTGATGAGTGGAGTAGGTCCACACCCGGGCTCCAAACCTGCGAACCCCGGGCCACCAAAGCAGAGCACACAGAACTGTAACCACTCGGCCACAGGGCCGGCCCCGATACTAACTTTACAGTAGAATATTTTAGTCTTTTTGGTTATTGTCCCTTATGTTGGCTACAGCTTATGTGGTCCAATTAAATCTTAAGTTTATATGTGTGTGTGTTTGTGTGTGTGTATCTCAAGCTTGGCAGCTCCCTGTCAGTCTGCCTGGATGGCTGGAGAGGTATATGTACGCCCTGTGAAGGGGCGTATACACCCACGTGTGGACACCATGTGATGGCCCAGGTTCCAGGTATGTGTGGCTGCCGCGTTGCTATTGGCACAAGTTCCAGCACCGATGCCAGGAAGCAGCCAATGCGCCCAGGCTTCCCCTGCCCCCGCCTGCAGTGTGCATAGCCCTAGCCCCCGGGGGCACCGCAGCCCCAAGGGTAAGCCAGGCCCTCGGTGCCCATCTTTGGGTCTGTCCAGTGGGATTCTGTGCAGCTGCATGGACGCCCCATCCCTCATCCTTTGCAGAGGCGTACTCTGCTTGTCTCCTTCCTCCCAGGTGACAAGAACTCACACATGGCTTCAGCTTCTGCAGTCACCAAGGCCTGTGGCCGCCTGGTCACAAAACCTGCCACAGAGGTGTCACGAGGACTGCCCAAGGGATGACATGGCAGCCTGTCTTCCTCCCGGCTGTGCCCACCTTCCCTCCACAGCTTGTGCCCAGCAAGCACCCCGAGGCGGGGCTGGCCCCATCCTTGGAAAGCGCACACTCAGCCCTCTGAGCTTGAGCAGCCACAGGGCCCCAGCCCCCCCCGGAGGGGAAGCAGACGGGGCAGGCAGGTGAGGATTGGTGCCTGCAGGCTGGGGGCACAGAAAGCGTGGAGGAGAAGGCAATCATCTGGGCCCCACCCCAGGAATTCAGAGTCCTCCCTTGGAGGCAGGACAAGGCCAAAGGCATGAGGAGACAGTACATACTGCATGTGCCAAGAGAGAGGGAGGAGCAGGAGGGTGGCCCCTGGGCAGGGAGGGCCCTGGCAAGTGGAGGAAAGTGAGCGTGCCCTAGCCAGGCAGAGGGTGCTGTGATGGCAGGAGGCGGCGGGCGTGGCGAGTGGAGACACTGGGATGGTGGGAATATATTTTGCACATGGGCCGGACATGAACTGGGGGCAGCGGGTGGGTTGTAGTGGGCTGAAGAGTGGCCCCACAAAATATATGTCTACCTGGAGCCTCAGAATGTGGGCTTATTTAGAATAAGATGAAGGGACACAAGACATCCTAGTACATTCTGGAAACCAGTTGTAGTGAGCTGGGGCTGGAGGAGTGTCCTGGGAGAGAGGGGCTGGAGAGGTGGCAGGAGCCCGTCACACAGGGCCATGCCAGTGGGCCACAGAGCTTGGACTTTATCTTCAAGGCCACCAGGGCCTTTGGAGGGTGTTGAGGGGACCAGTGCCTGTGGCCTCCGCTTTAGGACACCTGTACCTGGAGCCACACCGGAGAGGGGTGGGCGGAGGGGAGCTGGGCATCGCTGAATGGCTCAGACGCATGGCGAGGGCACTTGGGTGGTGGAGGCGCCTCCAGGCTCCCCGTAAGGGAGGCAGGTCTGGGCTGGAGGACATGGGCCTGCCCAGAACATCCCTGTGAGATGGTCGGTGGGTGGCTGGGCCCCAGATCTGGGGCTTGGCTGCAAGCCTAGGCCGGGCACAGGGAGTCACAGGCAGTGGGGAAGAGAGCCCCAGGGGCAGCACGCCTGGCTTCCTTCCTGCCCACCCCTTGAGGCTCCTGGTCATTGCCCTCTCTGCTCCAGCTCCAGTCACACTTGACCTTTGCACTCAGTTGACGCACATTCCGGCTCTTCTGGTTACGACCTTGCTTCCCCTTGACTCTGCCTCCCCACGTGAACGAATACCTGGGACCATTGCTGTCTGGGCCTGCCGCCACCCCAGGACCCTGCTTTCCGCCTGGGGCCCTTGCAGACACCTCCTACCCACACTGGCTTTGACCCGGTCTTGCAGTGGACCAGGGGCTGATGGGGACTCAGAGCTCCGGGCACTCCTCGCCCAGCAGCCTGAGCCCAACTCAGGCCCCCCTTGCAGGCTCCCTGATGAGTGGGCCGGCCGCCTGCCCTGGTTGGTGCAGATGTGGGCCGAGGTTCCAAGTCTGGGCCTGCTGCCCTCGGGGCACTGTCCCTTCCTGCCGTGGGTGAGGCCACCTCTCAGAGAAGGTCCCAGGCCTCCTGGCTATGATAAAGGAGGTGGCTGGAGGAGAGCTGGAGCAGGATGGCCCTGCGTGGATGGCTGTTGATGCTGACCGGTGCATCCCCAGACTTTCAGGAGAACCACCACTCTCCTTCTCCCCACCAAGTCCATGTGGCACACGTGGTGGCCCTTGGGGAGATGCCTACTTCCTGCAGATGCTGCCAGGCTCCTTCCCCCTGCAAAGTCAGCCCATGGCCCCCTTAGGCTTGGTCTCCCCACTGCTGGCTTGGACCCCTCCCTCCAGAAGGGCTTGTTCACTTCCCACTGGCCACTTGGCTTCTCCCTGGGCCTCTTCTCCAGGCCCCTTCCCTTCTGGGGCCCCTGGGATTTGCTGCAGAGGGAGTACCTTGCTGCCCACCTGCCCCCAGGAGGCTGTTGCCTCTGGTCTGGCCAGTACCCCCATCACTGTGGGCAGTGCCATGGCCTTGGGACAGTGCCAGCTCTTTCTGTGCCCCAGCTCCTTCAGCAGCCCATCCTGAGGCAGCTTCAAACAAGGGGAGAACAGAGCTGAGGATGGCCAGGCCAGCCAGATGTGGAAGAGGCCAGGCAGGGGTGTGGGGGGCTGGGGAGGAGAGCCCCCCACTCTTCCTCCCCAGCTCCTCCTCCTCTGCTCCCCCTACACTCCAGCTCCTCCCCCTCCCTCAAAGGGAAGACCCCTGCTCCCTTCCTGGACCGCTGGCCAGGTCAGGCTACGGCCCATTTGCATGCGGCCTCTGTGCCCAGTGAGTGTTAGCCCCAAAGGGGCATCCGAGAGAACTGACCACGGGGAAGAGACTTGGACCCAGGGGCAGTGAGGAGCTGGAGCAGGACTTGTGTGATATGTTCCCGCAGGGCCCCCAGGCTCCAGGCTGTGTGACTTTGATCAGGAGGCCCCTGCCCCTGGGGCACTGTGAACCATGCCCCTGGTCCCCAGGCCACCCTCCAAAGAGGAAGAGGGCACAGCAGCCATACCCTGATGACAGTGGCCCAGGGCATGGGCTGCCCAGACTACCCTCTGCCCCTGCTCTTGCAGTGTTGGGCCCCTTCATTCATTCAGGTATTCATTCATTCATTCAACAAATGGTGAGGTACCCCCCACGTGCCCGTGCTGTGCCGTGTGCTGATAAAAAGCTGAGCAAAACCCAGCAACAGTTGTCATGGCGCTGACATTCAAGCAGGGGAGCCAGATGGTTAGCCAGATAAAAGGACCCTCCCAGAGCCCCTTGGGGCCAGCATGGCTGTGCCAGGTCCCCGACTCTCCAGCCTTCTGCCCTCTGGTGACTGGTGGGCCCTGGGTGGCCACTGGGTTTGGCCACATGGAGGGCCCCAGCAACCTTGGCCAGAGCTGTGTCGGAGGAGGGGTGGGGGGCAATTGAATGAGCGGAGACTGTGAGCGAGAGAGCAGTGGCTGGTGGGGCCCCCGCCCCTTCTTTCTGGTGACTCAGGCCTCAGTCAGCGAGAACAGGCTGGGCTGTGGGCTGGGTCTGGGACACTTACCGAACAGATGCTGACGGCTCCTGCCCCGCAGCCCAGGCCAGTGTGGGTCAGGCAGGCCAGCTGGACACCGTGCTTCGAGGCCCCCCATCCCTGTGCGTGAAGGGGCTCCATCTCACGCCCCCATTTCCCCCACAGTAGGAGTGTCCCGGGTTGCCCTAACAGATCACCACAGCTAGGGGCTTACAACCACAGAAACGACTTCTCTCACAGCTCTGCAGGCCAGGAGTCTGAAATCAAGGCATGGGAGGGCATTCCGGGGCTCGAGGGGGATCCTTCCTGCCTCGTCTGGCTTCTGGGGGCCCCAGGCATTCCTTGGCTGGTAGACACTACTTCAATCTCTGCTTCCGTCTTCACATGAACTTCTTTCTGTTTCTCTTCTGTCTCTTATAAGGACACTTGTCATTGCATTTAGGGCCCACCCTACTCCGGGATGACCTCATCTCAAGGTCTTTAACTTCATTACATCTGCAGAGGCCCTCTGCCCTAATAAGGTCACATTTACAGGGTCCGGGATGTGGATATACCTTTTGGGAGCCACCGCTCACCCCACCACACTCACTCTGTGTCACATTCTCAGGCACCCCACTTCTGAAGACAGCGATTTGTGGGGGTTCCCAGGTGGCCCACACCATGCTGTGTTCTGCTCTGTGGGGTGGCTGTTCTCCTTTGAAGGCGGGAAAGGGCTGTCCACTGAAGCCACACACTCTGCAGCCCTTTCCCACTCTGGCTATGGTGAGCTGAATGGCCTCCTTCTCCCTGCCACCCAGCCATTGTCCAGCATGAAGCTGGACGGGTGGGCAGCAGCTTGGGTGTGTCTGTGGCCTGGGCATGTGCCCAGGTTAGTATCTGAGAGGTCTCTGTGTGTGACTGAGAGAGTGGTGGCATTGGAGGACCAAATCCTTGACTGGAGTGGGCCAGTGGGGCAGGGGTCAGCGCCCCTGCGGAGGGGCTGGCCTCAGATGGGAGCAAGGACAGACCATCAGGAGGGACAGGGAGAAGCAAGGGGCAAGAGGCACACCTAGGGTGGTGGGTTCAGTTTCCTCAGGGAAATACGGGGCCCGGGGGATGGCGGGGCTGGGGGAGGAGTGTGCAGAGTGAAGAAACATCCTCTGAGCCCTTGAGCATTTTGGAAGAGGGACCAGCCACATCTTGAAAACCTTCTCGTATGCTTCCCTCCGTCCTGCCCCCAAACCTTTGCTCACGAGGGTGCCCCACTGGGAGGCTGGGCACCCTTACAGCTCCGGCCTGCTTCCTTCATAAGATGCCGCTTCTGCTCTCCCCACCCCCTCTTGTCCCCCCTCCTTGAAAGTTATGCAGCCACGTAAATGCCACTCGCAGTTAAGCCGTGCGAGCCATGCTTACTTTTCTTCTCTGCACACATTTTGTTTTTCTAGGAGTTAATAATTGTCCTTTGGCTTGCTGTTTGCTCAGCTTCCCATGCACTTATCACTAATTCAACCCCAGACTCGTCCGGGTGTGTAAATGTTCTCTCAAGACGTTCAAACACGCCAGGCATTCTAGTGGTTTCATCTGGAGAGAGTTGTGCTCAGCGGAGCCCTCTGCCTGGCTGCAGGCTGTGCCACTGCCTGGGCACCTGTCCTCAGGCACAGCTGCCCTCCTGGGCTCCCTCTGCCGTCTCCTGGGGAAGCCTCCCATGTGGGAGCCCCCAGCTGATGGTCAATTCCCTCCCCCTCTTTTTTTTTTTTTTTTTTTACAACAAGCAGGTGTTTATGTTCTGCTTGTGTAAAGTTCAAAAAAATATATTTAAAAAGAGCTTGACTGGTGATTGGAGGCCTGGCATGGCCTCTGCTGATCCATGTGGCCTTGAGCCGGCTTCTCCCCCTCTAAGTCTCACTTCCATTATCTATAGAACCACAGTTTAGACTGGGGTTATTCATTAATCCTTCATTTATTCATTCAACAGACATTAGTTTAGCAGTGACTCTTAAGAAAAGTGTTTATCATGGAAAAATGTCAACCACAAATAAAAGGAGAGAGAATCGTTAATGAAGCCCTGGGGACTGAGCATCCAGTGTCAACAATGATCAATAATTCGCTTGTATTTTTCATTTATACATTATTTTTACATTTACACATACAAAAGTACATTGTTCTTCATTTCCTGGAGTATTTTTTTGGAATTTGTTACTTTGAAATCATTAGAGTCATAGGAAGTTGCACAGAAACGTACAGGAGGCCGGTGGCCCCTCTGCCCGGCTCCCCCGGCGGCAGCATCTTGCACATCTGGCAGGTGACAGAGGTCTCAGCCTAGAGCTGCTCAGGGTAGCACTCGTCGTGCTTGCACTTGTGCGTGTGTGCGTGCGTGCCTGCACACGTGTGCGTCTCTGCAGTTTGATCACCTGTGTAGATCCGTGTGACACCACTGCAAATACGACCCTGTTCTGTCACCACGCAGATCCTATGCTACCTCTTTATAGAGGTCTATTTGTATAAGAAACTACCAAATGGTTTCCTAGAGCAGCCACCCCTCCTTACTTGCCCACTAGCAAGAGAAGGGATCCAGCTTCTCCATGGCCTCGCCAGCATTTGCTGCTGTCCCTATTTTTCATTGTAGCCATTCTGGTAGGTGCGCGGTGATATTGCATTGTGGGTTTGGTTGGCACTTCCCTGACGGCTGGTGATGTTGAGCAGCTTTTCGTGTGCGTCTTCACCCTTTACGAAGTGGATTGTTGCCCTTTTTTTGGTGAGGAAGATTGTCGCTGAGCTAACATCTGTGCCAATCTTCCTCTACTTTGTATGTGGGACTCTGCCACAGCATGGTTTGATGAGTGATGTGTAGGTCCACACCAGGGATCTGAACCTGGGAACCCTGGGCCGCCGAAGCAGAATGCGTGGACTTAACCACTATGCCACTGGGCCGGCCCCAATTGTTGCCCTTTTATTGTGGAGTTTTGCCTGTCCTTTTCGTGAAAACTCCCATTTTTTTCCTGGAATATTTTTTTAAAGTGAACTTTTTTGTGGAATAACTTTAGTTTTACAGAAAAGCTGCAAAGATGGTACAGAGAGTGCCCATGTCCCCTCACCCAGGTTCTCCTAATAAGCTTAAATGACAAAGGTACATTTGTCAAAACTGAGAGATTAACATTGATACTGAACTCCAGACTTCCTTCAGATTTCACCAGTTTTTCCACTAATGTCCTTTCTGTGTTCCAGGATCTCATCCAGGACCCCGCATTGCTTCTAGTCTGGATATTTTAAAATAAATTCTAGACATCATGCCATTTCACATATAAATACTCACCCATGGATTTCTAACAGATCAGGGCTTCTAAAAACAACCCCACAGCATCATTATCACACCTAATGATTGATACTAAAAGTAAGTCCTTAATGCCACCTAACACCTGCTTTCTCTGATTGTCTCACAAATGCCATTTTATGGCCGGTTTGTTGGGATGTGAGCACCAGCTGGTGTGTGATCAGGACAGGTTGGTGCATCTCCTATGTCCTCTAAAATCTGGAACAGACCCCCTCCCCCTTTTCCATGCCATCTATTTGTTGGAAAAGCCAGTCAGTCCCTTGTCCTGTAGCATTTCTCACAGTCTGGGTGTGGCTGGTGGCACCCCTGTGGTGTCTGCCATGTTCCTCGGACCCCGGAATTTCCTATAAACCAGTGGTTAGAGCAAGAGGCATGATCAGATTCAGGCTAGGTTTTTGTGGCAAGATGACTCCCTGGGTGGGGCCAAGCACTTCCCATCCCATGACCCCACGAGGCACTCCTCGTGTCCTGTGGCCCACTTTCAATGACATTAATATGTATCCGTAGATGCAGGTGGGGTCAGCTTGATCCAGCCTTTATAAAATTCCCCAGCAACCTTCCACCCAGCGGTTTAGTAGCCATTAATGATCTCCGTCTAGGTCCATCGTTTAGGGACAAAGGGACAATTGTCCCTGTCTATAATTCTTCATGCATTTCAGAGTTGGAATTCTGTAACGGAAGTGCTTTCCCTCATTGACTATTTGGATATTATGAAATACAGGTGATGCAGGAAAAGCAGGATGGATGCACAGTCCTTCTTTGGTTTCTTCTTCTTCAGAGTAATGACTTGGTTCCCCAGCAGCTGCCAGACGAGCAGCCACTGAGGAGACCCAGGCTTTTCCACACTGAACAGGTTGCAGCCGTCACCCTCAAGCTTCCTGCCAATACTCAGAGGGTCCCATCTTTGGCCCGCGGGAGCTCCTTTGAGGTGACTCAAATGTCCCCCTCAGGTGGTCCTAGGGGCCTGAGGACTTCCTCTTTTTCTGCCACAGCAGGATGTCCGAGGCTTATCTTGTACATTTCCTGCTCCAGACCTGGATTGTGACATTTCTCCAAGGAGTCCTGGTGCCTTGTGGAAGGAAGTGGTGTTGAGACAGCACGCTTGGGCCCTGCCGAGTCCAGGTTCGGATTTCCTCGCCGTCCTTTTTATCCTCCAGGTAGGTCCCGTTAGGTTTGTACAATCGAAATACCATGCTTTCAGGGCTCTTGAAGTTCTTCTCCTTTGTCCGGTTATGCCACCAATGTTTACATGGTCACGTTCATTTGTTTCTGTTTGGTTTTGATACTTAGGGATTGCTTTGTTTTTCTTTTGGGTTTTTTAAATTACAGAAAACATTTTTCATGAAACCCTATCTGTATAATTTGATCCCCTGGTTTGCTAGACCAAAGGTGGCATACTGCCCTGTGCCTTGCTTTCAGATGCATCCTCACATCCTTCACCCAGCGCAGAGCGCTCCAGGAGGCAGGCCTAGCACAGCTGACGCAATAAGGCCTGAGTGACAGGCGGTGGCGTCATTTCTAGTCATTTGCCATTACTGAGAAGTCCCTCCTCTTGACAGGTCTGTCAGATTCCCTCTCTCTCTCCCCATTCCTTCATTATTTCAATACATGCAGAGTGCTGGCTGTGTGCCAGACACTGGGCCAGGCTCTCTGGACGCAGTGGTTGCAATGGAATCTGCTGGTTGCTTCCCCAGCCTCTGTTCGCCCATTCTTCTCCAGTGACAGATCCTCAGCCGGGGCCGCTTCTGAACTTCTTTCACAGCCAAGGGTGGCCACGTGACCAGTTCTAGCCAGTACAATTTGATTGGGAGTCTTGACTGGCAGCTCCCGGGAGGGCCTTTCAGAGATGCTGGGATTCTCCTTGTTCCCGTGCTCCCCTTGCGCTGTTCTCTTCCTTGTCTCCCTCATGGGTGGCGGCTGGAGCTCTAGTTGCCAGCTTGGATCAACGCAATGAAAGCCACACCCTAGGGATTATGGAGCAGTGAATTGGAATGATCTGGAAGGACCCTTGATCCCTGATGATTTTGTGGAATATCTGTACTAGTCCTGAACATTTTCCCTCTGGGCCCCGTTAACGCAAGAGACTGATAAACGCCCACCTGGGTAAGCCTCCATTATTAGGAGGTTGTTCTCATATGTGTACCTGAACCTAATCCTAACTGACAGAGGAGAAAACCAAACAGCCGTGGTCTCTGTTCTTATCTAGGGAGGGCACAGCCATTTGATGACACATCTAATAAGTAAGTGTGTGATTACTATTGCAAAAATATCTGTGAAAAAGATATAAGGCTGCCCCTCAACAAAAAACCAAGAGTGAAAGAGAGGCTCACCTTAGAGGAACACATCCAGATTTTTGCAATCAGAAAACCCAGAAGGAAGCTGCTTTTATGTCGGTGTGCGTGTAAGTTTTGTGACATTTCAAAAGGTACAAGTTGATTTGTTTCCTTCAGTATTATAAACTAGATGCTCTGAATGACCTTTCTGATGAAAATAATGAAAATTGTTGAATAAAAGATTTTAAAATCATCTTTTTAAATGCACCAATGAGATGGTGAAAAAGTATGGAACTTCAGAGTCCGAAAGTTAAGTTAAGGCAGGAACCCAGAGTGTAATAGAACACTGAGGCCAACTTTCAGCCTAGGGGCGTTTGTGGGTCCTGGTGACCTTGAGCTTCAGTTGTCATGGCCTCATGGATTGTGGTGACAGGCCACGAAGCCCAAGGCTTGCAAAATAAGAAGTCCGATAGGAAACACCCCCTCCCCCTGCCACGCAAAGGTGAGATGGAAAAGGCTACACCGTCATCATTGGAAGGGTGACCTAGAGACGCCAACCTCACCTCCTCGCCCACCAGGTCTTATTTCCAACCCTAGCAGGAGAGGGAGGGGAAAATATCTGCTCTGCAAGTTTGTACTGACAAGCCAGCATCACGCGGCTCTGCAGCTGGAATATAACACCTGGATAGTCTGTAAACTCCTCACACTGAGAATTTAGTTTAAGATGGTTCTGGGTTGGAGTGCCCCTAGAAAATCGTCAGAAGCCAGTGCAAATCCCCTCTGGAGGAAACCACCTCTCATTCAGGTTTCAAGGCATTTTCACCATGAAGTTCTAAGAAACAAACATATCCAGTCAGAAAATCTAAACACACAAGTGAAAAAGGGAATAGATATAAATACATATGAAAAAGAACCAAATAACACTTCTAAAAGTGAAAAATAAAATAATTGAATTTAAAAATTCAATGAAGGGGGCCGACCCCATGGCCGAGTAGTTAAGTTCATGTGCTCTGCCTCGGCAGTCCAGGGTTTCACCGGTTTGGATCCTGGGCGTGGATGTGGCACCGCTCATCAGGCCACGCTGAGGCGGTGTCCCACATGCCACAACCAGAGGCGCTCACAACCAGAATATCAACTATGTGCTGGGGGGCTTTGGGGAGAAGAAGAAAAAAAAAAAGAAGATTGGCAAGAGATGTCAGCTCAGGTGCCAATCTTTAAAAAAAGAAAAAATTCAATGAAGGACTTCCACCTCTGGTAATGATAAATTAGTTAATTCATTTCTTGATGAGGACAATTAAAAAAGCTGGAAAAATATAAAAATCACCTGCTTGAAGGCATCACGGAGTAAAAAGAGGACAAAGAATTTCCAGGCCAAGATGCAGAGAAGGGCAGAACCAGAGGGAGATGAGGCCAGTGTTTGGAACTGATTACCCCCTGGGGGCTTCTGAAGAGTCTAGAATGGGTGAGTTGGAGACTCCAGATGGGTATTGACAGCTACACAGGGCTAGAAGGACAGACATCAGAATCTAGGGCCTACCATGGGAGCACCCTGGTGAATATCCCTCATTTTAGTTGAGACACTGAAGAGCTGCTCCCTGGGACTAAGGTGATCCAGAAAGAGAAAGAGTCTCCTAGGACTTCAGCTATCTCTTTGTCTTCTCAATTCCTGAAAGTGGATTAGGATGACCCTAGATTGGTAGTGTCCTCAGAAGCTCATAAAGCTGAGTGGAATCTTCTCTGGAGGAAGATAGCATCATCCTCACCCTCAAGTTATTGCTACAAACGTTTTTGCAATTACAATGTGCAGCAAACAACAAAAATAACTAGGCATATGAAGAGAGAAAGCAATATGAATGAAAATCAAGAGAAATAACAGACAATAGGAAAAGACCCACAGTGGCTCCAGACATTGGAATTATCAAATATAAACTTTAAAATAACTAAGCATACACTGTTCAAAGATGTAAATGACAATATTGAAAACTACGGCAGAGAGCTGAAACTATAAAAAAGCCATTTGAAAATTCTAGAACTAAAACTGAGAGTAACCAAAATTAAATGAATGAATGGGCATAACAGCAGAATATCTGCAGCTGAAGAGAGTGTCAGTGGACAGGAAGGTAAGTCAGAAGAAACTATCCAAAATAAAGAATGGAAAGACAAAGGAATGGACAATAAAAAGAGAGAGAAAGAGACAGAGAGGATACAGTGAGATCTGACACATGTGTAATTGGAGTCCCAGAAGAAGAGGAGGGAAATAATGGGGCATAAACAATATTAAAAGGCATAATGGCTGAGAACTTTCCAAAAATGGAGGAAAACCTCAAACCACACAGTAAAGAGGGCCTGGAAACTCCATGCAGAATAAATGAAGAGAAATGGACATCAGGGCAAAATAGCTAAAAACCAAATTACTTAATTGTGAAATGTTGAAAGCTTTACATTTGAGATCAGGCAAAAGATAAGGTTACCGGCTAACACCAATTCTATTTGACATTGTACTTGAGTTCCTGGTTAGTGCAGTAAGGCAAGGCAAATAAAAAAGATTTAGAAATTATTTGTGAGTGATAAGATAGTTTATGCAAAAAATCTGAAGAATCCACAGATAAATTATTCAAATTAATCAGAAAATTTAGCGTGGTTCCTGGATACAAAATCAGTATATAAAAGTAAACAGAAACAGAATTTGTTTTGTTTTTCTTTTAAAGATTTTATTTTTTTCCTTTTTCTCCCCAAAGCTCCCCGGTACATAGTTGTATATTCTTTGTTGTGGGTCCTTCTAGTTGTGGCATGTGGGATGCTGCCTCAGCGTGGTTTGATGAGCAGTGCCATGTCCGCGCCCAGGATTCGAACCAACGAAACACTGGGCTGCCTGCAGCGGAGCGCGCGAACTTAACCACTCGGCCATGGGGCCAGCCTCAGAGACAGAATTTGTAATCAAAGGAAAGATAATATTTACAATAGGATAAAATATATGACTATGTAGGAATAAATCTAATAAAGACATGCAAGACCATTATGTAGAAATCTATAATAATTTGAAAGACATTGAAGGAAAGACAAAAAACAGTAAAAAATATGCTATGTTCATGGATTGGAACACATAATATTTCTCCTTTTAACTTTTTTAACATAATTTCAAATTTATAGAAAGTTTATAAGAATAGTAGAAATAAATAAAAGGGAACACCTTCAACCTGATAAAAGGCATGTATGAAAACCCCACAGCTAACATTATGGTTAACTTAATGGTGAAAGACTGATTAGGAATAAGACAAAGAAGTCTGCTCTTGTCACTTCCAGTCAACATTGTACTGGAGGTTCTAGCTAGGGAAATTATGCAAGAAAAAGAAATACAGTAGAATGCATCTAGATCGGAAAGGAAGAAGTAAAATTATCTCTATTCCTAGGTGACATGATCTCATACATTAAAAATCCCAAAGAACCCACTAAAAACTATTAGAACTGATAAATGAGCTCAGCAAGGTTGCAGGATGTGAGATCAATGTACAAAAATCAATTGTATTTCTATACACAGCAATAAATAATCCAAATGAAATTAAGAAAACAGTTCTGGGGTCCAGCCCCATGGCATAGTGGTTAAGTTTGGTGCACTTTGCTTCAGTGGCCCAGGTTTGTGGGTTCAGATCCCAGGCACAGACCTACATCACTTATCAGCCATGCTGTGGCGGCAACCCACATATAAAGGGGAGGAAGATTGGCACAGATGTTAGCTCAGGGCTAATCTTCTTCAGCAAAGCAAGCAAACAAACAAAACCCCAATTCTATTTATAAAGCATCAAAAAGATTAAAATACTTAGGAATAATTTAACAAAAGAAGGGCAAGGCTTGAACAACAGTATATTGTTGAAGGACATTAAAGAAGATCTAAATAAGTAGAAAGGCATCCAGTGTTCATGGATCAAAGAATTAATACTAAGATAGCAATACACTCCAAACTGACCTACAGATTCAATGCAATGCCTGTCAAAATTCCAGCTGGCATTTTTGCAGAAATTGACAAGCTGATACTAAAATTCACATGGAAATGCAAGGGATCCAGAATAGCCAAAACAATCTTGAGAAAGAAAGAAAAAGTTGGAAGACTCACACTTCCCTATTTCAAAACTTACTACAAAGCTACAGGAATCGAGACTGTGTGGAACTGGTGTAAGAATAGACTTATAAATTAATGTGATAGAATTGAGAGCCCAGAAATAAACTCTTACATTTATGGTCAATTAATCTTTCAACAAGGGTGCCAAGACAATTCAATGGGAGAAAGAATAGTCTTTTCAACAAATGGCATTGAAACAACTGGATAACCAAGGGCAAAAAGTGAAGTTGGACTCCTACCTCACACCATACACCAAAAGTAACTCAAAGTGGATCAGAGACCTAAATATAAGAGCTGAGACTGTAAAACTCTTAGAAGAAACCATAAGTGTAAATCTTCATGACCTTGGATCAGGCAATGGTTTCTTAGATATGACACCAAAAGCACAAGTGACAAAAAATAAAACAGATAAATTAGACTTCATTAAAATAGTTCTGTGCTGCAAATGACACCATCAAGAAAGTGAAAGGACAATCCACAGAATGAGGGAAAATATTTGCAAATCTTATATCGGATAAGGGACTTGTGTCTAGAATACATAAAGAAACTTTATGACGCCACCATAAAAAGACAAATGACAACTCTAAAAATGGGGAAAGAATTTGAATAGATATTTTTCCACAGAAGATGTGCAAGTGGTCAATGAGCACATGAAAAGATGCTCAACATCATTGGTCCTTAGGGAAATGCAAACCAAAATCATCATGAGATGCCACTCCACATCCATTAGAATGGCTGGAAGCAAAAAATGGACAAAACACGTTGGTGAGGATGTAGAGAAACTGAAACCCTCGTACATTGCTGATGGAAATGCAAAGTGGTGCAGCTGCTTTGGAAAAGTTTGGCAGTTTCTCAAAATGTTAAACATAGAGTTACCATACGACCCAGTAATTCCACTCCTAGGTATAGTCCCAAGAGATAAATTGTATGGCATGTGAACCAGATCTCAATAGAGCCGTTAAAAAAGAATAGTAGATAGATTTCTCCTATACCTTTCATATAAATTCCTCAAATGTTGACATTTTACTATATTTTCTTTATTCTTGTCTCCATATATCTACACATATATACACACACTTATTTTCTGAATCTTCCAAATCAGTTGAAAAATTATGATCCTTTACCTCTAAATACTTCAGTGTGTATTTCCTAAAAACAAGGAACATTCTCTTATCTAACCAGGGTACAGCTATCAAAATCAGGAAATTAACGTTGGTACAATATTATAATCTACAGACCTTATCCAGAGTTTGCCAACTGTCCCAATAGCGTCCTTTCTAGAACAGGACGAATCTCTGATCACGCAGTGCATTCATTGTCGTATCTCTTGAGTCTCCTTTAATCTGGAGCAGTTCTTTGGTCTTTGGGTTTTATGGCATTGCATTTTTCAAGGGTGCAGGCCAGTTATTTTGTAGAATGTCCCTCTGTTTGGGTTCGTCTGGTGTTTCCTCACCATTAGCCTCAGCTTTTGCACTTTGGGCAGGAGTGTCAGAGAAGTGATGTGTCCGTCTCAGTGCACAGATTTGGAGGCACGCAGTGGCAGTTGGTCCCGTTACTGGGACCTTTGATCACTTGGTTAAGGTGGTGTCTGCCAGGTTTCTCCACTGTCAAGTTGCTATTATGTTCCATTTATGGGGAGATATTTTGAGACTATTTAAATATCCTTTTCCTCATCAAACTTTCACCCACTAGTTTTTTTAATCCATTGATAATTTTTGCTTGAATCAATCATTACTATGATGGCTGCCAAATGGTGATTTTCCAGTTCTATCATTCCTTCTACACTTATTATTTGACTTTCCACTGTGAGGAAGAGCTTCCCTTCTCCCCATTTACTTATTTATTTATGTCAACGTGGACTCACGGGTTCCTTATCTTCTAGAAGAACAAGATGTTCTATGCTCCTCCAGACTTTCCCTATGCCCCATTCCTAGAATCAGCCATTTATCCTAGGATCCCTGGTTCATTTTGAATGGGTAATTTCACTTAGAAACCTATCGGAAAATCACACACAAACACACTACATACGTACATACATATATATATATATATAAAACATTCATGCATATATGTAGATGTACGTATACATATGTGTATGGACACTTCCACACATCTGTGTTGATCGTCTATCTATCTAGCATTTATGTATCTATCTAATATCTATCTCTTTATCTATCTCTGTGTGTATCAGTTACCTATCTATCGTCCGTCCATCCACGTCCACGAGTTCATACTCACGCTGTGAGTCCCAGGTTCGTTTGAGTCTTCATCCCCATTGCTTCCTGGTGAGTCCTCACTCCATGCCGGGAAGGCTGGCCCCCCTCACCCGCATCACGTCTCCGGATTTCCTTGACGCTGGATGACTCAGAATGGAGCTGCAGAACGGTCAACTCATGTCTCCGGAAAGAAGAAATCCACTCTCTAGGGTTCAATATTTGTTTCTAGTTCTTTTTCTCTTTAGCTTGAGGGCACGAGTCCCAGACTGTGTCCACAGGGGACCTTCTTTTCTCCCCTTCAGGGAGCTCACAGCTGCTGGCTGTTTACCCCCTTCCTTGTGATTGCGTATATTTTAGATAATCCGAAGTTTGGATGCTCTCTGTCCTCTAGTTATGCTGAGGGCATGGTTTTTGTGTGGTTTTATTTTTTCTTGTGTTTTTAAATTGATTTTTGTTTGGAAGCTATGTTGAGAGTTCCAGATTTACGTGGCTGCCATTATCTTGGCTACCCAGAATTCTCCAAAAAAATCAATGTTTTGAACATGACAATTCTTTCCCATTTGATTTATAGGTTGAATACAATTGTAATCTAAATGCCATTTTTTAAATGGAGCTTGACAAAGTGGTTCTTAAATTTATATGGAAGAGCGGATGGCTAAGACACTCCTACGGAAGGATGTAGAGGCGGCTGCCGTAGCAGATTCTGAGAATTATTCTACAGGACAGTGCGGGATCGGCAAAAGGATGGACGGATGGACCAATGGGACAGAACAGACAATGCGGAAGCCATGTGTAGATACTCAGTTTATGACAAAGCTGGCATCGCAGGTAAGTGGGGGAAGGAGATGTTTTTTCAATGAATAATGCTGGGATGATTGGTTATCCATATGAAAAATAAAGTCGGGCAACATCAGGTGTTGGCAAGCCTGGGGAGCCACAAGGAAACTCAGATACTGCAGGCGGGCCTGGGAACTGGGGCAGCTGCTTGGGAAAGCCACTTGTCATTCCTTCACAAAGTGGAGGATGTACCTTTCCTGGGGTGCAGGGATTGGCCCCTGGATGTGATCACTAGAGAACCTCGTTCAGGGCATCAGGACTTCTGTCCACGAGCACGCAGAGCAGCCCTGTCTGTAACAGCACGAAGAGTGCAAACAAGCCAACTGTCCGTCAGGCTGACGATGGGACTAAATGATGGAGGTTAGTCCCGCAACGGAAAGGAATGCTGGGAGGACGAAGGGATTTCTGCTCTCAGGGAGTGGTGTGGATGAGTCTTGGGAATCCCATGTTCGGTGAAAAAGCAGGTTGCAGAAGAATACTAACAGCGTGATTCCGTTTATATGAAGTTTGAATCAGGCAAAAGGAAAGAACACATTGTTTGGGGAAGCATATAAAGGAGGTGAAACGAGAAAGAGAAGCCTGGGAGTGGGAAATGGAAAATTCAAGACAGAGGTTACCTCTGACCCCCGGAGGGGACAAGAAGGGACACCCTAGGTCCTTCACAGGTAATATCACCTTTCTTTTTTCCAAGCTGGGTGGTGAGTACACAGGAGCTCCTGGAATTGTTCTTCATACTCACACATATTTTGTAAATATTCTTTCATGTCCTCTTAACATCTAATAGAAACAATTTTAAACACTAAGAGCTCTGCTGAATTACCTATGGTGATCTTGTTGTGGCTGGGAACCTCAGAAGTCACCCTCGGCCCGGGGGCCTCCCCAGGGAGCAGAGCCCAGTGCTCTGAGCCTGCAGGCTCGGCCACAGCAGGTGGTACTCTGGGTAGGGTGGCACCCGTGAGTAAGTACTGAAGTACTTCGGCACCCACTGGTAAATTGCAGCTCAAATGCTCCCACCTGCTGATTGCAGCAGCCTCCCCTCCATGGGGCCGCCTGCCCCCATCCTGATCCTGTGACTAGTGCTTAGGCGGGCACAGCAGAGGCCCTTTGAGATCCTGCTCCAGCCCCTGAGCGGCCTCTGCGCCTGGGTCCCCTGGGGTCAAGTTAGAGGAACATTACGCCACCTCCTGCAGCCCCTGCTCTGTGGCAAAGCCCAGCACCCCCACTCTTGGAGGAGAGAAGACTCAAGGTTATACCCGCCCACCAGGTCTGTCTGCCACCCAGTCCACCCACAGCCAGTTTGCCTAACGACCCGTTCGCCTAATTACCAGGTCACCTCCAAGCCTGAATTTGGAATTCAAATGAAGGAGTTTATTTTCAGCTTTTATTCTAAGAGTGGCTCCAGCTTAATCCGTTCTCTAATGATCAATTTGCCTAATTAAAAAAAATTAAGCATGTTGAAACCAATTCACCGAAGGCCCTTCTGTCTCCGGCTGCTTCTGAGGATTGCTTCGCACTTGGGTTAGGGGTGACTTGCTCTCCTGGGGGCTCTTTTTCTTCTTCTTTCAAAAGTAGATGTGTCTAGCTGTAAACACGTCTCCACGTTGCAGTGTTTCCTAGAGCCGCCCATTCGCCCTCGGGCTTGGCAGTGGTCTGCTCTGCCTGGGCACCAGGTGGCCAGCATGTGCCCGAGGTGGGCGCTCGCTGCAGCCCTGGTGCTGCCGCGCCTGGGTCTGTCCGGCAAAGGGGCGAGTGGGGTGGCGAGGTAATGCCCTGAGCTGCAGGTTATGTCTCACTCTATCAAATTCACAAAGGAAAACGGGATTGGGAGACACAAAATGAAGGACAACGTATCTTGATAAAATATACGTATTCCTAGAACAAAACAACCTCAGGAAAAGATCTTTATACCAAAAGGCAAAAAAGCCCTTAAAGTATTCCAGAGAAGAGAAAACAGAAAAGATGTTGCACATGTGCTGAGCGCCCTCCCAGCTCCTCTTGGCCTCTGGACCCAATGGCTCTGCTGTCACTGGCCCTTGACCCTGGGCAGGTCACCCCAGCCTCCTCCGTCAAATGGGGCGAGCATGGTGCGTCCTTCAGCTCGGTGGAGGAGCTGGCGGGTTAATCCACTTACTGTTTACTGTGGAGCTGGCCTGGAGGTCCACTTTAACTACTATAGAAACACAGATTAAAGCAAGCTGCCTTTAGAGGAAGGCTTTGTTTTCTTTTCTTTTCTTTTTAATCCTTAAAATGCCAGAAAGTTGGGTGAAAATAAGGCCCTGATACAGATGCAGAGCCAGCCGGCTCACTGCACCTGGAGGCTGGGAGGTCGGCGCTCTCCAGTCTTGAAGTAGCTTCCAAATGCAGCCCCACAGCCTCGCTGTGGCTTCTTCGTGGCCTTCCCTCAGCCTTTGAGAGCTCTAGATCCTTCTCTCCCTTCAGCACCCTCCCCTGGAAGCTTCCTTGGGCCCCTCCCCCAAGCCTCCGCCATCTTTGGAGGGCAAGGCCTGTGCTCCTCATTCTGCCTCCCTCACTGTCCCTCACACTGTCCCTTCCCAGAAGCTGTGAATGGTTTAATGGGGGGGAAGGGTAACCCGCAGCCCAGTGAGGGGGTGATTCAGAGTGTCACTGGGGAGAAGAGTCCCTTGCTCTCTTCCGGAAAGCCCAGTTCCAGCTCCAGGCCGCCGTCACATGCGGAACCTGTGAGGAGCAAGCTCTGGGGAGAGCTGGGTGTGTGGCACCAGGAATGGGGGCGCACGCTGGATTCACGTGGGGGTACCTGTGTCTGCCCGCTGGGGTTTCCAGGGGCAGGAGGTTTGCTGGAGGAGCTGCCCAGCTGGCCAGGAGGGGCTGAGGGTGTGTGCTGGGAAGGAAAGGATGGAGCCCCTGGGAGCGGGAAGCATGGGGAGCAGAGGACTGAGGTTGGGAGGGCTGCCTAGGCAGCTGGCCTTTCAGGAGAAAGAGGGGGCTGATCTGTGGTCATGAGTGGCGTCCAAAGAGGACCGGGCTGGGCAACTCCAAAGAGTCCTTAGCAAGAAGGGGGCTGAGCCCACACTGGGAAAGGGGTGACCCCCTCGGCAGAGGCCACAGGCAAAGATGCAGCACCCTCCCCACCCCCTGGACCTTGGGCTGGTGGCGCAAGATAAGGCCTGCCTGCCCCAGCCCAGGGAGGGGGTCGGGAAGGGAGGGGAGGTCAGAGCACCTTGTCTCCATTCCAGTCCAGTCCAGTCCTGGGGATGGGGAGGAGGAGCTTCGAGTGGGACGTGAGTCTGGGCTGAATTTTAATCATCTAAAAGGACCAGAAAAGTTAATGGTCGAGGTGAGGGGGTGGGGGTGGGGGGGAGGTGCGAGAACACACCGTGACTGGCATAAACAAAGCCCATCGTGAGTTAGGCCAGAAAGAAAGACTTGGAATGGCCGGAGGAGCCCCAGGAAATGCTAGGGGGCTGCAGACCCAGGTGCTCTGCATGTCCAGCCCCGGGCCAGGCCTTGGGGTGGCCTCCTTACCCTCTCCCCTCCACAAGGGGCTGGCAGGTGGGCCTCAGCTGGGGCTTGGCACATGGGTAGAGCAGGGAGCAGCAGGCGAGTGCCCAGGGAGAGAGGTCTCCCCCAGAAGGCAGCCGGGAGAGGAGCCCGGGGGCAGGAGGGCAGCACCCCAAGGGACCCTCTACTTTCCCAAAGCCGAGCCGGGGGGACTGGTGGCCCGTCCCTACCCCAGAAGACATTTCCCATAACAGAGGCTACTGGGCAGGGTGAGGAGAGACTCAGGGTAGATAGAAAAGAAGCAGGCTGTGGTTTGGGGACAAACAACAAGGCAGAGGTGAGAGTGTCCCTGAGTTGGCACAGGGGCAACCTGCAGGTTAGGGGACCAGAGGGGCTCAGATCCTTGCCCGCTCTTCTGGGATGGTGGCAGGCTACCGGGGTGGACAGGCCTAGAGGGCATCCCTGGGCCTGCGGCCAACAGACTGGGCCCAACAGTGCAGCTACAGACCATGGGGCCCCCAGCTTGGGCCTGCTAGCAATGTCCTAGGTTTGGCAGGGCGCAAAGGAGCTGGACTGCAGAGTCTGTTGTGCTGTTCAGGATGGGGACCCTCAAGATACCTCTCTGTGGGGAGCATGGCTGAGGGCTCTCCCCTCTCTCTGTGTTTCTCTGGCCAGAAGAAAAGATGGGCTTCCCTGTCCCAAGAACTTAGGCCCAGCGCTCAATTCGATGGCTTGCTCTGACCAAGCGTGGGCTGGCTTTAGCATCTTGCGATGTTTTTCTGCGTAGTCTCTCTTCGAGGTCTCTTGATCTGTGCTCTGCGTGCTCAAGGAGTATGTAATGCCCTGACATTTAATCTCTGGCCGGGGGATCTCTAAGATGAGGTTCTTTTCACCCATCTCTCTCTCTTTTGGCCACCACCAGCTGCACACCCAGGCTGCACCAGCATCCCACTGTGGGAAATGGCTGCCTGGCACTGAGTGGAAACCATGGCAACAGAAAGCGGGGAGGATCTTCCTGGCGCCCCGTGGAAAGGGCAGCCTATTTCTGGGACCTGAGCCCAGTTATTCACTAGTTTTGCATTTTACTGTGAATTTCAATTCTGGAGAGCTGGGCTTGAGGGTGCTGGGCCTAAGTTTGGGGGGCTGGTCAAGTGACCTGCTCCCCTTCTTTCTCTGAAGGAGAGTCTCAACTCCTGACCCCAACCTTCAAGGTTGCCTGTATCTGCCACAAGACTCAATCTCTAGCATCCGATCGGATCCCTCCTTCGGCCAGAACAGGGGAAGATAGGTGCTTTGGGGATGACTGGGGTGGCAAGGAGACCAACTGGGGGCTCCCTTTCACTGGGTGGCCTCTTCCTGTTTTAAGAGCCTGCTTCCCATTTCCAGGTAGGCAGGCGGAGGCTCTGACATGGTGCAGGCGGTGAGCTGCGTTCCTTCAACTCAGCGATGAGCGAGCCCCCAACGTGCGTGCACGCGCGCACGCACACAGATGAGCACACGCAGACCCAGGCGCACACTCCAGCTGTGTGGCTTTTGGTGTAGACGACTCTGCCCCCTAGTGGCAGGCTGCGGCCAGCACGCTGGACTCGTGGGGGCCAGGCTGCCACTGGGATTCCTTCCAGCTCAAACTTAGGCGAGGGGTCTTCGGAGAAGGAGACAAACAGGAGACTGATCCTTCGATGTTGGGTCCAAGGAGACAACTGCAGGCTAAGCTTGTTTCCCGAGAGCATCCCAGGAGGGGATCGCAGCTGGCTCCTGCCTGGCCGTTTTTTCCACCTGCCACCTTCTCCTTGGGTGACTGCTGCCCCTCTCGGCTGCCCATGCCTTTCCCTTCAGGTTGCCCCAAACTAGGGACACCTCCTTGATGCCCCTCTTTCTTCCTCCCCAGCACCCAACTCTTCACCCATCCTGGGGAAGGTCTACATCCCAAATAGCTTCTGTGGGTTTTTTTTACTCGTTTTTTTTTTTTTTTTTTTTAGGAAGATTAGCCCTGACTAACATCTGCCGCCAATCCTCCTCTTTTTGCTGAGGAAGACTGGCCATGAGCTAATATCCGTGCCTGTCTTCCTCTACTTTATATGTGGGACGCCTGCCACATCGTGGCTTGACAAGCGGAGCTGGGGAGGGTACACAGGACACACCTGTGAATGTGTTATGTTACCTGGCCGGGGGGACTTTGCAGGTGTAATTAAGGCTACTAACCAACTGACCTGAACATAGGGAGCTTAGCCTGGACTATGGGCTGGGCTGGGTGTTGTCACTGGAGCTCGTACAAGCAGAGCTTCACCGACTGAGGAAAAGATAATGAGAAGGACTCCACCTGCCATTGTCATCTTGAAGGTGAAGGGGCCAGTGTCAAGGAAACCTCGACCTCTGTCCTACAGCCTGAAGAAAGTGGAGTCTACCAAAAACCTGAATGAACTTGGAAGCAGAATCTTCCAGAGCCTCCAGATAAGAGCCCAACCCATCTGACATCTTCTGTTTGTTTTGTTATGTTTTGAAATTATTATAGATTCGCAAGAAGTTCCAAAGACAGTACAGGGAGGTCCTGTGTACCCTCCCCTGCTCCCCCCAGCGGTGACATCTTACATAACTGTAGCACGATGTCAAACCTGGCCCCGGAGGCCACTGCCTGTTGTCCTCACGGTGCCTCTGAGACTGGCTGTGGCCCTCCCTCAGGACAACCTCCTTTACCTTCTAGCTAGAGTTGCCCCAGGGCAGTAACAGTTTCAGGATTCCCTTCTGGCCTTATTTGAAAAAATACAGCTTTATTGAGATATAATTTACATACCAATTCACCCATTTAAAGTATACAGTTTAATGCTTTTTAGAATATTCATCACTATCACCACATTGTGCAACTATCACCACTATCTTATTCCAGAACATTGTCATCAGTCCAGAAAGAAAGCCCATACCCATTTAGCAGTCACTCCCCGTTCTGCCCCCAGCCCCCGGCAGCTGCTCGTCTCCCTTCTGTCTCTATGAATTTCCCGCTTCTGACCTTTCATAGAAGTGGAATCACATAGTATGTGACCTTTTGTGTTTGGCTTCTTTGACTTCTATGTTTTATAAGTCGCATTTATGAGCCTTATGTGACTGAGATCAGTTTTCAAAGTCCATCCACGCTGTAGCCTGCATCAGGATTTCACTCCTGTGCTCGTTCCCGCTGTGGCCGAATAGTATTGCGTTGTGTGGACAGGTCGCCGTTTGTTTATCCGGTCATCTGCTGATGTGCTGATGGACAGTTGGGCTGTTTCCACTTTTTGGCTATCATGAACAAATCTGCTATGAGCATTCATGTACAAGATTTTGTGTGGCCACGTTTTCATTTCTCTTGGTGGGAGTGGAATTTCTGTGTCATATGGTAATTCGATGTTTAACTTTTTGAGGAACTGTCAAACTTTTCCACAGTGGCTGCACTGTTTTACATTCCCACCAACAATGTATGAGGGGTCCAATTTCTCCACATGCTTGACAACACTTGCTATTATCTCTTTTTAATTATAGCTACAGTGATGGGTGTGAAGTGGTATCTCACGTTTTTATTTGTTTGTTTGTTTTTTGGTGAGGAAGATTGGCCCTGAGCAAACATCTGTTGCTAATCTTCCTCTTTTTGCTTGAGGAAGATTGTCCTTGAGCTAACATCTGTGCCAATCTCCCTCTATTTTGTATGTGGGACGCTGCCACAGCATGGCTTGATGAGCAGTGTGTAGGTCTGTGTCTGGGATCCAAACCAGTGAACCCTGGGCCTCAGAAGGAGAAAGCATGAACTTGACCACTCAGCCACGGGGCTGGCCCTTATCTCATGCTTTTGACTTGCATTTCCTAATGTCTAGTGATGCTGAGCGTTTTTTCACAAATTCACGGCACATTGTGCACAGTCTTCAGAGAGCTATCCCATCAGATCCTTTTCCCCCTCTCAATGGGGTTGTCTGTTATCACTGAGTTGTAATGGCTCTTTATCTCGTCTAGATACAGTTCGTGTAGCAGCCGTGTGACTTGTAGGTGGGCTCTCCCATTCTGTGGACTGTCTCTTCACTTTGCTGGTGGTGTCCTTTGAAGCACAGAATTGATTAATTTTGATGAAGTCTGATTTATCTTTTTCCTTTCTTGCTTGTGTTGTTGCTAAGAAACCATTGCCTCATCCAAGGTCACAAAGATTTATGCCTATGCTTTTTTTTAAAAAAGAGTTTTATGGTTTTAGCTCTAACATTTAGGTTTATGCTCCACTTTGAGTTAATTTTTTTATATGGCATGAGGTAGGGGGTCCAACTTCATTGTTTTGCATGTGGCTGTCCAGTTGCCCCAGCACCATTTGTTGAAGAGAATGTCTTTTCCCCATTGAATGTCATGTCACCGTTGTCAAAAATCAGTTGGCCATAGCAGTATGGGGTTATTTCTGGGCTCTCAGTTCTAGTCCATTGATCTATAAGTCTATCTTTGTGCCAGTCCTACACTGTCTTGATTCCTGTAGCTTTGTGGTAAGTTTTAAAATCAAGAAGTATGAGTCCTACAACTTTGTTCTTTTTTAAGATTGTTTTGGCTATTCTGGGTCCCTTGCATTTCCAAATAAATTTTCGGATTGGCTTCTCAATTTCTGCAAAAAAGCCAGCTGGAATTTTGATAGAGATTGCATTAAATTTGTGGATCGATTTGGAGAGTATTGCTACTTTAACAATATTGTCTTTTGATCCACAAACATGGGATGTCCTTCTACAGTCATGTGCCGATAACAACGTTTTGGTCAATGACGGATCACGTATACCATGGTGGTCCCATAAGATTAGTTCCACGTAGCCTAGGTGTGTAGTGGGCTGTACCATCTAGGTTTGCGTAAGTGCACTCTATGGTGTTCACACAATTAGGAAATCACCTAATGACGCATTTCTCAGAACGTATCCCGTCATTAGGCAAGATATGACCGCATTTATTTAGATCTTCTTTAACGTCTTTTAATAATATATTGTTGTACAAGTCTTGCCTTTCTTTTGTTAAATTTATTCCTAGGTATTTTATTCTTTTTGACGCTGTTATAAATAGAGCTCTTTTCTTAATTTCATTTTGGATTGTTCATTGGCAGTGTATAGAAATACAATTGATTTTTGTATGTTGATCTTGTGTCCTGCAACTTTGCTGAACTCGTTTATTAGCTCTAATAGGTTTTTTTGTGTATGGATTCCTTTTGATTTTCCTATACAAGATTGTGTCATCTGCAAATAGAGTTTCATTTCTCCCTTTCCAGTCTGGATGCACTTTATCACTTCATTCGCTTGCCTTCGTCTTAATGTCAGAACTCTTCTGGTAGTTGCCTCCACATCACTCGACAACTGGCTTCCACAGCTATTTCTCCATCTAGCCATTTAGACCTTCTTTATTGACTGCCTGCAAGAGAGCTGAGGGTTTGACTTCCTTGCTCAGTGAAATAGCAAAGACAAGATCTCTGACTGATCTTACCCGCCTTTTGCCTGAGTCCCTTTCTAGGTGTATGGGGGTGATGCACAAAGTGTGACACCTGAGGCAATGGGTTCAGGTATCCTTAGAGTGGTTCTGCCAAGTGGATGTCCTTGGGCTCCTGGGCTGGTGTGGCCGATCCCTCCCTCCCTCCCCATACTCCCTTCCTCAGGAACCTGTACACACATTGGACTGCCCTCCAGTTGATTTGACCAAAGGTGGCTTCCTGTGTCAGAGGGATATGTTCTTAAACTAGGCTCATCCAAATTCTCCCACTGGCCTTTGAACCTTAGAGACAGAGTTTATCAAATGATGGTGGGTACGTGAGTGAAAGTCTGGGCTGCTCTGGTCCCATGGCCAAAGATACGGGAGTGGGGAAGTCGGGAGGAGGGCAGAGAAGGCAGTGGTTCTGGCCCTGAGCCTCAGTGATCCCAACCACAGGAAGGGCTTTGTTGGCAGCAACCTCAAGAGGGTCCAGTGGAAACTGAGAGCGCTAGAGTTAGAGAGGCACAACAACATGGTATACAGGTGAGAGGGACCTGGCAAGGATGACAAAACTGGCAAGGATTTCACTTTCTAATCTCAATGAGGGCTACTTGGGATAACAAGGAAAGCACTGTGCCAGGAGCTAAAAGCCCCACAATTGATTGGCATTGTTAAAAAGCAAAATGCAGCTGGGTAAATTCGAAGGTCTAATTGGCTTTCTTAGGTAGTTCATGGATTGAGCAGTGTCCCACCTAACAACTAGAAGGGCTCTCTAAGAAGTTGTACAGAATGGAAGGTTTTTATGGGCAGAAGGAGGGTGGGGCAAGAAGGTCTTAACAAAAGGAAAGAAAGGATTATTTGGGACCAGGGCATCCTTTTTGGGTGAAGGGAAAGCAAGGGTTTTATCACGCAGACTGCCTCTTCTTCCTTTGGGGGTGGAGAGGGCCCGTGTGAGAGAGGACCTCACTGATGCTGGCAGAAAATTACAGACTGGTTGATTAAGATGACATTTCTGGGGAAGGTCAAGCTGCAATTAAATCAGGTTTGTATCATGGGCTTTAGCACAAGTGACGCCATTTAGGGCCTCCGGTTTTTCTCTTTACCAGCATCCACGTGCTGGGTGACCTTGAGAAGCCACCTGACTTCCTCGGATCTGATTTCTGCATGTGCATTTTTTTCACCTGTTCTATTTCCTGATGCCCCAGGATGAAGATTATGCCTCCTCAGGCCTTCTTCCCTCCAACAGGGGTTAGGAGGGGCCCGTGCATTGGACGTGACATTCATCTTCTCTACAGTCTCAAGTTCATCAGCGGACGTCAAGGGGAAGGCTTAACCACCCCCTTCCTTACCCCTTTGTGGGACTTCTCCCAGAGCTGCTGAAACAGATGACCACAAACCGAGTGGCTTAAGCAACAGAAGTTTCTTCTCTCCCAGTGCTGGAGGCCAGAAGTCTGAGATCAAGGTGTTGCAGGGCCAGCCTCCCTCTGGAGTCTCTAGGGGAGGGAACTTCCTTGCCTCCACCAGCTTCTGGTCATTCCAGGTGTCCCTTGGCTTGTGGCTACATCGCTTCAATCCCTGCCTCCATCTTTACGTGGCTTATGGGTTAAGGAGATCACCCATGAGATGGACTTGGGTCAAGATGTCCCCATCAGCCCCCTCTCCGGCTGGTGGGCTTTGGGTGTGCAAAACTACAGAGTGGAGTTCTCCACCAGCACCCCCAGGCCTGGATGTTCCTCCATCTCCAACAGTCCACTCCAGCTCCCCAACTGAAGGGGTCTTGTGTCTCAGAACTGACTAGAGATTGTCACATATTGGAGTATATGGGGAACTCTTCTGATTCAAAACTCATTTTGGCTTGAACTAAAAAAACGCCTGATTTATGGCCTATCAAATATAGTTGTACATCTGCTTTAACCATTAGAATAACAATCATACTTCCCCCCCGACAAAGGCAGTAGCACCTTATTGTAGCACCTGCCCATATGAGTGCTCCTAAAACAAGTTCCCTTTCCTGACATTGGGGTCATGTTGACCTGCTAATTTGCAGCTGACTACCTTTTTGAAACTTTGGTGAATATGCATCCTGGGAATGTTTAATATATGTTCTTTGTTCAAAAATGTGTAAGCCTGTACTGAAAACAGTGCTTCTCCGGAATGCTTTCTTCCTTTCTAGAGAAGGCGTTCCCAGGTTATAATCCTCACTCTGGCTCAAGTAAAACTTGTCAATCTCTCTCATCTATAGAATGGTTATTGCTTATTTTACGTTGACAGAACTGACACTGTTTGCTCCATTTCAAGACTTTGAGGACTTGCCCCACCCCCAGGGGTCCTCCCTGCACTGTGACAAGAGATTTTCACATATTGAGGTATAGTGGGTAACTATTCGGCTTCAAAACTGATTCGGCTTGAACTAAAAAGCCTGACTTATGGTCTATCAAACATACATTGTACATCTGCTTAACCACGAAGGTAAAGAATACACTCTCTTAAGAATGCAGACTTCCCCTCCTACGCCCTATTGGTAACATCCTATTGGTAACGCCTGGCTTGGTCCCTTTCTTGATGTCATGGTCATGTTGACCTGCTAACTGCAACTGAATACCTCTTTGAAATTTTGATGGAAATGTATCCTGGGTGTGTTTAATGTATCTTCTTTGTTCTAAGAAGATATAAGACTGTACTGAAACTCATGCTTCTCTAGAACGCCTTGTAAGGCCTTCCTGGGTTATAATCCTCACTCTGGCTCGTAACAAACTCACCCCAATTTTGATGTATAAGTTTGCTGTGGATGATTTATGTTGATATTTCTTGGTGTAGTCATCAGGATTTCAGAGAAACCCACCAGAGACCACCTGGAATCTACACCGAGCCAGCATTTAGTGCCAAAAGAGGCCCATGGAGCTCCCCTGGATCTCTGCATTCTTTAGGTGACCCTGGTGAATTCTCCTAAAGCATGGACCTCCCTATTTTAAGTCAAAGGTCCAGAGTGTACATGAGCTGTTTCAAACCTTAGTTCTAGGTGTCTTAATGGGGTACTGGTACATACCCTAGGTAAGAGGAACATGGTGGAGGGGATTCCTAGGAAAGAGAAACCTAGGGGGAATTTCCTAGACCAAAGGTGCCTAGAAAGAACTTTGGAGTGAATAGGGCAGGCTGACCCCTTTAATTTGGCTTCAAATTGGAAAGAATTGTGTCTATAAAGTCTGAACAGGGGCTGGCACCATGGTCGAGAGGTTGAGTTCACATGCTCTGCTTCGGCGGCCCAGGGTTTCACTGGTTTGGGTCCTGGGCACGACATGGCACCGCTCACCAGGCTGTGCTGAGGTGGCGTCCCACATGCCACAACTAGAAGGACCTACAACTAGAATATACAACTATGTGCTGGCGGGCTTTGGGGAGAAGAAGAAGAAAAAAAGGAAGATTGGCAACAGATGTTAGCTCAGGGCCAATCTGTAAAAACAAAAATGTCTGAACAAACTGCTTGGTGGAGAAATGAGAGACTGAATGTGTTCAGCTCCAAAGAAAATGGACATTGCTCCTTCTGGCCGAAAGGCATTCTCAGGTGACTGAGAACCTTAGCAAGAGTGTCAGAGGGTCAAATCCTCATGATGTGTAGTGGTCCCATAGGGAACTCCACTATCATTCACATTAATTAATGAAAGGCCCACCCGGGGAAGCTCATCTGAGGGTTGGTCACCCCAGCTCGGAGCCCCCACGGCAGTTTTAGGCTGCTGGCGGGAGAAACTGAGGCACGTGAGAGAGTGTTTACAACCTTTCCTTAGGGAGTAACACTCACAAGAAGTACACTTCTGACCCACGATAGTGTCCTTAGAAATTGTTCAGACTTTATAGCAAAACAAAACTAAAAGAAAAGTGAGAAATTGAGCTTCTAAAAGCTGACCCGTTCCAGAATGGGCAGCCTCACCTCTGAACTCTGGCTGGCTTCATGCTGTGACTCTTGAGTGGTTAACAGAATAAGGATAACTGTAAATGGCTGGCAAGGTAATGACGGATAATTTGAAATTACAGTGGCCACTGTGGGGCTCCTTTTTAAGAGCCAGGTAATAAAAATTTTTAGAGTCAAGCTCACCAACTTCCAGCACAATTGCTCAAACTAAAGGTTCTAGAAGCTGTAAATATTTATAAGAACAGCAAAAAAAAAAAAAAAAAAAAACCTACCAAGCTTGTTTCATGTCCTAAGGGCTTAGCTTAATAATCATCAGGTTAGAGGTCCCAAAATACAGTCAGATAAAATGTGGTTGCATCCCATTTTGTGGTCAGAGATAGGCAGAAATGTGAGTTGCACTCCATTCATGGCTAAGGGTCCTACCAAACTGCTGCCAGCCTCAGGGGAATCACATTGGCCATTAGAAGGAACGTTTTGATTAGATAAGATTGTTTAAGAAGTGCACTTAAAGGCAAAAGCTTCAACATTCCAAAATAATCTTGTTGAAAGTTTTGCTGCAAAAAGCTAATAGAAAATTAAGTTATAGATAGCACTTACAGGAATATATTTAGGCCATGACTTTACAGACACCCCTGTAATCTACTCTCCAAGTTGATGAGACTCAGAGATTTTTTGGGATACTGCTACACCGAAGATTACTGGAACTGTTCAATACCGCTAGGTAGTTACTGTTTGTCCTGGCTGAAACCTGGCAAGGTGTTCAAAAGGATTTAGCAACCTAAGATCAGAAATTTGGCCAGACTGGAAGCTGATAGTTAGAGCCTGATAGGAATTTTCTTTCCAGGCCTTCTTCCCTAAGTTAAAATAAAACTAAACACCCAGAGGGAAAAAAAGCAAATTAGTGTGATGTGGTTGGACAGGTAGGACAACTGTCCTCAACTTACAGACTCTCGTAAGACTGGAAAATCAGCTCTAGAGGTGGTTCAGATTCCACCCAGTTCCTTTATCTCCAAAAGCATTATAGCCTCTGTGGGAACTGCTATGTAGCTCATCACCAATTCCTAAAACTGAAGAAAATAAAAAGGAAAAAGTTCAGGAAAATGGCCATAAGAGCACCCTTGCCCAAAATCTAGCATCTTGAGTGTCTTCTCCACAATATTAGTAAAAAAGCTTCAAACAAAATTTGGATTCATAGCTAGGGAGACTTGTGTTACTGTACCTGATTCATGGCAATAATTTTAAAAATAATAACTGTGGGGTCTCTATGTATGTGTGCCCATATGTGTGATATTTTTACCTCTGGATGGTATAATTTCTAAAGAGCTCTATTCAGTTGGCTAAAAGTAAGTGCTTACATAAATTCTAAATGTAATAGAACTAACCCAAGAGTCATTCAAGTTAACATGATAAAATTGATCTTTGGTAACTGAAAGCTTATTTAAGTTTGCTGGTTTGATTAAAATGGACAAGTCCTCATAATTATCAGCTTTGTATATGATGCAGACATGCAGCCTTTATTCCACATTTATTGGTCAAATAAACTGATGTTATCTCTGCTACAAAACTAGTCAACAAAAATAATAACTTAAAATTATGGATAATTTTGCCAAACATCTCATGAAGTTTTGTAAGCTATCTAGGTAATTATTGGGAACAAGTAACTAAATAAATGTGAAAAGATAAAAGTGTTGGGTGAACTTTAATTATGTGTTATGGCATGTATATTTAAGATAACTTCCAAAATCTCTCTGGTAACTCGAAACTTTGAAGTGTTGCTAGGTAAAATTGAATGATAAAAAAAATTCTGTGAATATCTGGGTCATTTTTCAAATAAGATAAAATACTGAAAGCTATCATTAGACACGTCTAGGTTTATCTACTTTTGGCTTCTTATTACAGAGAAATAAGTCTACTCATTGGGTCTACTAGTAAACATGTCTTGTATTTTATTAAAAAGTGTGCTATGAAGTAGCATGTTTCTAAAAATTATGAAAAGTATTTATAAACTTGCTAAGCCACAGAATGCTAATGTAAAAGACAGTTCATAATTGCTTGCTTTTTAGTTTTCACTGAAGTCTGTAAGAGTTAAAAATTCTGGGGGCCGGCCCAGTGGTGCAGTGGTTAAGTTCTCACATTCTGCTTCTTGGTGGCCCAGGGTTTGCCAGTTTGGATCCTGGGTGTGGACATGCCACCGCTTGGCAAAAGCCATGCTGTGGTAGGCGTCCCATGTATAAAGTAGAGGGAGATGGGCATGGATGTTAGCTCAGGGCCAGTCTTCCTCAGCAAAAAGAGGAGGATTGGCAGTAGTTAGCTCAGGGCTAATCTTTCTCAAAAAAAAAAAAAGAGTTAAAAATTCTAATTCATATATGTAGTTAAAGCTACTAAAAATTAATAAGGAAAACATCTTTGTGTTCAAGGAAAGTAAAAATTCATTTTCAGTAAAGAAGGTATAAAGAATGGAAATATTTTGTTTGTTTTGCTGAGAAAGATAAATTTGTCCCAAAGTACCAGGAGGGAAAAAGAGGCATGAGACAAATTCTGAATGTAAAACAAAGTTATAGAATGTTTGCTGAAGAGAAACCCTGAGGAAAGAGTTTTATGCATGGTCAAGTTGGCTAAGACTAAAATAAATTTAATTAAGTGAATATGCTCTAATATCAGAAGTAAGCTGGTACAAAAATTAGAATTTGGTTTTCTCTTTCTCTTCAAAGGGATAATTTTCTTAAACTCTCAGTCTGCTCTTGATAAAGAGGTGATAAAAGTGATGAGGATCAAGGCTGTCCCAGGGAGAGAAGCCCAAAGCGTCCTGCCCTACACACCGATCTATATCATTCTCTGGGAAGCATGGGACATCCCGACCTGATCTGATCTGATTCTTATCCAAAGTTATACGACCACTCAATAACCAGATCCCACCTGCCCTGATACCATTTTAACGACTTTTTTACATGATCTTTCCCTTGTCTTATAAAGAAATAACTCACATACCTATGCCTTATAAATTTAGCCCTACCTTCAACCCATTGCAGCTCTTCACTGCCCATGGGTCCTGTCCCCATGCTGCAGCTCCTCACTGCCTGTGGGTCCTGTCCACATGCTACCCCATCCTATTCTCTGAATAAAGGAGCACTACTACCAGACCTTGAGAGTCCAAGAAATCTTTCTTTTGACTCCTTGGCTTGCCAAGCCCACATCATTTCTTCTGGTGGCCTGTATGGGGACATTACTTCACCGGCTTGTGATCTGAAGTTCTGGTAAGAGCACTTTTCTTCCTTGTGCCTTCCTCTTTTTCAAGGATGGATCTAAATTCACCTCCACATCAGGAACCTTCTCAGATAGCTGTATGAATCCACGTTTGCTACCCATGGCTACTCTATGGGGCAAACTGTGGTATTCAGCCTGAAGAGAATGAGTACCTTAAGCCTCAGGGGAATGAAGAATGAATTAATACATTCCTTCATAATCCTATCTCTAATATGTAAATTTTACATGGGCACGAGTCCACCACTTAAGTCATTAGGATGGTCGCCAATCTCCAGAACTTCCATGCCAGGTTTCTTTTTCTAAGGCTGGATTGGGATCCCTCTCTATGGCTCCTGACCACACTCCAAACTGCGAGAAAGTCCCAGTTGGGGTCCTGGCTCAAGGAAAGTACCAAACTCTAACCTTTGGCTGAGTATGGGAACCACTTCTCGGGAAAACGGCTCCAGGACACAATTGGGTAGGACCTCCCTCAGACTGGTAGAAAATTCTTCACTGTTTTTCTCTATTCTTCTTTTATCTCTGGGACCATTCACCAGGCACCTATCACTGCCAGGCATAATAGGGAAGATGTACAAGGGATGCAATGCCAGGGGACACACCCATCACCCCCTGCTATAGGAACCCCACAGGAGGAACAAATGGTAGGATGCTGCCCTAAGTTCAAGGGGGATTTTCAAGGTAATGGACCCTCTTCTTTCATCACTCTTAAAGTTACAGTGGCCATTTTTGGCTCCTCTTGAGCTTTGCAATCGAGAAGCAAAGAAATCTTTAAAGAGTTAAAGGCTCCACCCCTGGGAACACCCCCTCCCCGGTTTCTGGACCTGATCACTCCAGTGACCCCAAGTGGGGTGCCCTCTCTTGGCAGTTGACTTGTTGAGTATTTTAGGTGCCTACTGAGTTGGTTATGAGGATAGGAGACTTGTGATTTATTGTGTGAACTTTCCTGCCGGTGTCGTGTACCCTGGCATGGGAACTGTTGTATGACCCTTATCTCGATAATCCTGGGGAAGAGGCCATGAGGGCGAGGCTTGATCTCTTCTTTTCCTTTCTTTGTCTGTCTCATTCATCACCTCCTCTGTTGTCACCAAGTCAAGGTTAAGTTCAGGCTGGACCTGAGCAGAACCTGGACCTTCTGTAAAATCGAAAACTTGAAAACCTTTTGCCAGGGACTTAACTCCTTTTTTGTTTTTTTCTGAGGAAGATTAGCCCTGAGCTAACATCTGTCAATCCTCCTCTTTTTTCTGAGGAAGACTGGCCCTGAGCTAACATCTGTGCCCATCTTCCTCTACTTTATATGTGGGACGCCTACCACAGCATGGCTGGCCATGCAGTGCCATGTCTGCACCTGGGATCCGAACCAGTGAACCCCAGGCCCCCAAAGTGGAATGTGCACATTTAACCACTGTGCCACCAGGCCAGCCCCTGCCAGGGACTTAATTCTTAACCCTGGCACTGGGAACCCCAGCCCCCAGCCAGCTCCATGCCTCTGCCTCCTGCTTCCCTGGCTTGCTTCGTGCTGGCTCAGGGACTAAGTACCCCGGCTGAGCAGGACTTAACTAAATCTTATAACTATGGTAACACCTGCAGTCGGGCTCTGCACCCTTCTCCAGCCACAGTCAGTCGGACACCGGCTTTACTGCTGTGGGGAACGCCCCAAGCATCCCTGGAGCCTCATCACTCAGGTGAATTTTTTTTTTTTTATAAAGATTTTATTTTTTCCCTTTTTCTCCCCAAAGCCCCGCGGTACATAGTTGTGTATTCTTCGTTGTGGGTTCTTCTAGTTGTGGCATGTGGGATGCTGCCTCAGCGTGGTCTGATGAGCAGTGTCATGTCCATGCCCAGGATTCGAACCAACAAAACACTGGGCCGCCTGCAGCGGAGTGCACGAACTTAACCACTCGGCCACAGGGCCAGCCCCCACTCAGGTGAATTTTAACTAATTGGAAACACTTTCAATTGGATGGAATATGCCCAAGAAACTCCATCTGGGAGAAAACTTGAGGGGTTTCTCTGTGCCTTGATGATGTAGTTGGACAGGTAGATCAACCTATAATGTTATTTGAGTTACAACCCAGTTTTTGAGAAGTCAAGAGCAACTGTCCTTGGAAAATCCTTGTAAGACTGGAAATACAGCTCTACAGGCAGTTCAGGTTCCACTCATTTCCCTTATCTCAAAGAGCTTGCAAATCCTCTGGGGACTGTCTAGCCTATCACTAACTCCTAAGACTGAAGAAAAAAAAGGGAAAAAGGAAAAATGGCCATAAGCATGCCCTTGCCAAAAAACCTAGCATCTTAAATGTCTTCTCCACAAACATTAGTAAAAAGGCTCAAAACAAAATTTGGATTCATAATTGGTGAGTTTTGGCAGTAATTTTTAAAACAATGGCTGGGGAGGCTCTGTGTATGTGTGTCTATATGTATGTTGTATGTGTGTGGTATTTTACCTCTGATGGTATGGCCAAAATCAAGAGCTCTGTTTAATTGGCTTCAAGTAAGCACTTACATAAATTCTAAGTGTAATAGAAATTAACTCAATGTCTTCTAAGTTAACATGATGTAGATTAATCTTAGGTAAACGAAAGCTTAAGTTTGTTGGTTTGATTGAAATAGTCATGTCCTCAGAGTTGTCAGTATTTGGATATGATGCAGACATGCAGCCTGGGTTCACTAGTGAAATAAGCTCTGTTATCTGTTAGAAATTCATCAGCAAAATAATAACTTTAAATGATAGCTAATTTTGTCTAATATCTCATGAGGTTTTTGTGGGAAATCTGAACATAATTGTTGGAAACAAATGATTTGGATAGATGAAAATGGGTAAGAGTTTTTGGGTACAATAATTATGTTTTATAGTCTGTATACTTGGGAAAAAACTAGCTTCCAAATTCTCTTTGGTAAAAATCTTCAGTTTTGTCAAGTTAAGTTAAATAATAAAAATCTGTTGAGAATTTGGGTCATTTTTGGATAGGATGGACCACTGAAACATCATTGCTGAATGTGTCTAAGTTATCTACTTTTGGCTTCTTATTGCAGAGAGGCTAAAGGATGTTTGGGTCTATTAGCAAATATACCTGTGTTTTATTACTGTGTAGTAGCATATTTCCTAGAAATTATGAAAAGTGTTTAGAATGTTGATATAAAAGGCAGTTCATAAGTGCTTGGTTTTTTAGTTTTCACTAGGGTCTGTAAGGGTTTAAAAATTGTAATTAATATATGTAATTAAAGCTGCTAGAGGGCCGGCCTGGTGGCACAGCAGTTAAGTGTGCACATTCCACTTTGGCAGCCCAGGGTTCGCTGGTTTGAATCCCGGGTGTGGACATGGCACTGTGTGGCAAGCCATGCTGTGGCAGGTGTCCCACATATAAAGTAGAGGAAGAGGGGCACAGTTGTTAGCTCAGGGCCAGTCTTCCTCAGCAAAAAGAGGAGGATTGGCAGTAGTTAGCTCAGGGCTAATCTTCCTCAAAAAAAAAAAAAAAGCTACTGGAAATTAATAAGGAAAATGGCTCTGTATTCAAGGAAACTAAAATGTATGTTTTCAGTAAAGAAGCTATAAAGAACAGAAGTATTTTTGTTTGTCGGGTTAAGAAAGATAAATTTGCCCTAAAGTGCTAGAAGAGAAGAAAGAAAGCATGGGACAAATTCTGAAGGTAAAAAGAAAGTTGTTTGTGAAGGAGAAATTCAGAAAAGAATTTTATACCTGGTCAAGTTGGCTAAGATTGAAGTAAATCCAATTAAGTAGATGAGTTTTAATGTTAAAAATAAGCTGGTGTAAAAGTTAAAATTTGGTTTTCTCTCAAAGGATAATTTTCTTGAACTTTTGGCCTACTCTAACTCTACCTCAAAGACAGAAAATCTATGTTTTGCTAAAATAATTTCCTGTGTTCAGAAAGAAAGAGGTCACTCTTAAGATTTTTTGACTGTTTTAACTGCTCTTGACTGTTTCTATTGTGACTTTGAATAGATACCTGAGCATTGTTTCTCAGTAAGCGTTGTTTCCTATTTGAACAAATGTTTTAAAACTTTTCGATATTTTTGACAAGCTTCTCCCTCAAAAGAATATTCAAGTCCCGAATGAAGGCTTTCTTTTGACCTGGCAGAAGGAGGAAAATTTCTCTGAGGATTTTCGGAGGGTCCCTGAGACTTCTCTAAGAAATTTCTCTCTCTTCCTATAAAGAAGATACTAAACTAATTAGGCTTATTTGGTCTGTTAAATTACATGGGAAGCATTGTCAGATAAGCGATGATAAACTTTCCTCGGTGGTATTGTGTGGGTGGATGCTGTTGATATAGGTGCTTTAAAATTATATAACATTCCTAAAATTCTGATCTGTCCTGGTTCTCAGCCATAATTTTAGTTACTATCTTGAAGAGTTGTATGTCACAGAAATAGCCAAGTCTCTTTGTCAATTGCCCTTTTGAGTCTCTTGTCGTTTGCAGATAGTTGCTGTTTTACTTTGATGCTTTTTGCTTTTGCAAATATGTTTCATCTTCAGAGAAATTCCTGGAAAGGATTCCGACACAGGGTTCTTAAACACAGGTTTCCGATAAACTTTCAGATCGTAAAACTGAACTGGCTAAGAAATTACAGAATTCTAATGGAGAAACTGTTACCTCATAAAACTGCTAACAGAAGATTAAGATCAAGAATCGATTATACAGGACTGTGTGAACTGATGAGGATGATTATAGTTTTTTATAACTTTTGTTTGAAATATTGTTGAGTTTTTGATGTTTTGTTTTGTTTTCTCAGATTTAAGGAAATCTTTTTCTCTTTTCTCTTATACTAACTATGACTTATAGCAATTTGATGAAATTATACCTTTGTGAGCAGAACTGAAACACTTATCTTTTTCTCCCTACCTGATCCCTCTGGAATTTGGAAACTCTTTATGAGTGAGTATGGTTATTTCGTGGCAATATAGTTATTTGCATAAGTTCAATAAGAATCTGTTCTCCTTATAACAGGACACATTGGTTATATTACAAAGGTTTTGACTGGAATGTCATATTTGAGAGAAACATACAGGCTCAGATATGACAAGACAGCTTTTCAGGAACAAAGATTGGACTTTCTGGAATAAAGCCAATTGGAAATATTGGCCTGGTACCTTGTTTACAGAGATTCCAGCAATCTTACCTGGTAAGCAAGGAAGCTCACTTATCTGGCAGGTGCCTGGAACCTCGAAATATTTTGGGGGACCTCGAGAAGAGAGGAATCCACCCAAATCTGTAGGTATCACAGGCAAAATCTGATGGCAAGTCTTCGGCTTGGTTTTCCCGGCATCAAGAGGCCTTTAAAGTTGAATCTAAGATTCCTAATAAAAAATTCCAGCCAATCAGATTTAAAAGAGCTTATACAATCAATTGTTATTCTTGCCGAATTTATGTAAATAATTGGACCAAGTTTTATTGAAACTACACTTATTTTACAAACCAGTTAATCTTAATTTGGTTATCTTTTATAAAAATGAGGGTGATAAATTTAGAGAGACAAAGTATGTTTCAGTAGAAGCTATAGCACACATTCACGGATATTAGATTCTAGCTCTTCTCTTCTACAAGATTCATCTGTTACTAATCATAATGTCTCCTCGTGGCCATCTGTCTCTGATACCTGGGAGCTCCCTGACCCCAATCAAACTTTTTCCTTCCACTCTACTGCCCAGATACTAACTAGATTTGCCTTGTCACAGGTGGATCACAAACGACAAGTTCCTAGACTGGAACTGGGCTGGGTTCCAGTCTGGAGCAGGGCATAGGTAAAGTCCCCAACCTATCGATACGAACAGGATGGACTGCATCATATTTGGGACAAATATATTTGGCTCACTCCTATTAGTGGTCAACTCAGTCAAAAGGCCACTCTATGTTGGGAAGAAACCAATCACACTTGTGATACGTGGCCTAATAGCATCTGACCTATGGGACAAGTTCCCCGTTATATGTGTTCTCATATCATAGCCTTAAAAAAAAATACTGATTGGTTTGGGACTGACTGGGATAGACGGCCCAGCACGCGTTGGTTAGCCCCTAATGGCGCTCAGTGGCTATGTGGCTCCATCTTATGGCCTTGGCTGCCACCTGGATGGATTGGACGATGCACCCTAGGCTTCGTCTGGATGCAAGGTAGAACTACGTTTACTATATCTCCTCCTGCTAACCTACCCAACCTGCAACAGCACTGGACCCGCTCTGTCTTCCACTGGTATGATCACCTTGCCTCAGTTTTCCTTCCCCAATTAGGAATCAAGAGTGTCATCTGGCACATGGAAGCCCTAAACAAATTTACCATGAAGGCATTAAACGATACACGACATAGCCTTTTGCTGCTCGATTTATCAGTATCCCAAGTGCATAAGGCAGTCCTCCAAAACCGAATGGCACTGGATGTCTTGATGGCAGCGCAGGGGGGCACTTGTGCCATTATAAAAACCAAATGTTGTGTCTATATTCCTGACTACCATCAAAATATCTCTGGCTTCCTATCTGATATGAGGCACCAAATTAAATCCATGTCTGACCCTACCCTATCCCTAAATGATTGGTTGGACTCCTGGTCAGGTCCCCGTCTCTGGACTACTATCAAAGCTTTATTCATTGGGTTAATCATATTGCTTGTATTTCTTATTTAATTTGTTGTCTATTTTGTTGTTTGTCTACCTCATGTCAACAAAGTTTCACCTTCTGGACCACCTCTCGTCAAATGATTCTCTCGTCTCCAGAGGATCTGTGTACCTTGTCAGCCTTGGACTCCACGGGCACAACATTCCGGTCCACTGAACCTCCTACCTGTACCTATGGCCCCATTTCGGGACAGCTCTACGACCTTGTACAGCCGGAAGTAGTTACAGAAGATTGACCATCATCCATATCCCCAAAAGATTTTGGGGCCAAATGATTTCAGGGGGGTTTTATGATGAGGATCAAGGCTGCCCCAGGGAGAGAAGCCCAAGGCGTCCTGCCCTGCTCGCTGATCTGTATCATCCTCTGGGAAGAATAGGACATCCTGACCTGATCCAATCTGATTCTTATCCAAAGTTATAGGACCACCTGATAACCAGACCCCACCTGCCCTGATACCATTTTAACGACTTTTTTACATGATCTTTCCCTTGTCTTATAAAGAAATAACTCACATACCTATGCCTTATAAATTTAGCCCTACCCTCAACCCATTGCAGCTCTTCACTGCCCACGGGTCCTGTCCCCATGCTGACAGCTCTTCACTGCCCATGGGTCCTGTCCCCATGCTGACAGCTCTTCACTGCCCATGGGTCCTGTCCCCATGCCGACAGCTCTTCACTGTCCATGGGTCCTGTCCCCATGCTGACAGCTCTTCACTGCCCATGGGTCCTGTCCCCATGCTACTCCATGCTATTCTCTGAATAAAGGAGCACTACTACCAGATCTTGAGAGTCCAAGAAATCTTTCTTTTGACTCCTCAGCTCACTGAGCCCACATCAAAAAGGTTTTCTTTATTTTGGAGTAAGTTTACCTAAAAGACAGAAGATCTATGTTTTTTTTTTTTTTTTTGAGGAAGATTAGCCCTAAGCTAACATCTGC
>NC_060276.1:1996273-2014194 GCF_021613505.1 Equus quagga
AAGATTAGCCCTAAGCTAACATCTGCTGCCAATCCTCTTCTTTTTGATAAGGAAGACTGGCCCTGAGCTAATATCCGTGACCATCTTCCTCCACTTTACATGTGAGACGCCTGCCACAGCATGGCTTGCCAAGTGGTGCCATGTCCGCACCTGGGATCAGAGCTGGCGAACCCTGGGCCGCCGAAGTGGAACATGCGCACTTAACTGCTGCGCCACCAGGCCGGCCTCAGAAGATCTATGTTTTGTTAAAATAATTTCATATGTTCAAATAGGACTGAAGGCTCTCTATTAAGGTATTTAACTGTTTTAATGCTCTGCTTGCTCTTGACTGTTTCTGTGATCACTTTGTTTGAATTGATAACCAAGCACTGGTTCACAGTGACAAGATTAGCAGACACTTGATCTTGTTTGACCAAGTGTTTTAAGACATTTTGATATTTTTGACAAGCTCCCCAAAATTCATATCCTAAGTGGAGTCTTTTTTGGCTTTCTTCTTTGAGACTTTTCAGAGGGCCCCTGGGACTTCTCAAAGAAATGTGTTCTTTCTTCCTATAAAGGAGAGATACTAATTAGGCTTGTTTGGTATGTGGAATTGCATGGGAAGCACTGTCAAGTAAATGATGACAAACCTTCTTAGGTTATATTGTGTAGGTAAATATTATTCACTATTATAACCTTGCTACCTTGCTTCCAACATCACAAGAACAAAAGAACACGACTGCACCCTATTATTAATTGGTTTACTTAAACTGTAAGCAAGGATGTTACAAAGCTGGATGTGCTGTCCAGCCTCGAGAATGTCTGCTACTTTCTGTGAACTCTGCTGACCCACTAAGAGGTTTCCTTCTGTAGGCTCAAGAACTCACCAAGGAAGAAAAGAAATAAAGGTGGTAACAAAAGGGGGAAACCAATACTTTTGGAAACTTTCTCCCAGTGGCTCATATAGCCTCTACCTGTTGTGCTACATGCCCAAAGTATAATCCAGAGAAGCCACTTCATGAGTCACGAGGCCACTTTCCCTTCCTAAGGGACCCTTTGAGGTATGGCAATTGGACTTTGGCCAAACTCTACCATCTCAAGGGTATAAATATATCTTGCAGTACTCTATGTGTTCTCACACTGGGTTGAGGCTGCTCCTCGCAGAAGAGCGATGGCTTTAGACACATTAGTATTGGAGAGCATAATTGCTGTTTGGGGAATTCCTACTGCTTTACACAGTGACCGCGAAACTCATTTCACTGGACAAATAATTAAATCTATTTGTAATGTTTGGCCAATAATGCAGCATTTCCACTGGGCTTACCACCCCCAATCCTCAGGATTGGTAGAAAGAACTAACGACATAATCAAAACTCAATTGGCAAAGCTTTCAGAAGCATTTACTCTCACAGCCAAAAGTTCTTCAGTTAGTGCTCCTTAATCTCAGATCTACACCCTTTGGTAAACATTGGCTGTCTCCTTCCAAGATAATAACTGGACAGCCTATGCAATTAGACAAAGAAATGTATGAACCAACTTTGCTTAAAGGAAATATCTTAATTACTGTCAGGGTCTCATTGAGACACTTAAAAAAAGAGAGAGAGAGAGAGGTTGGTAGCTGAGTTTTTTCGTAAAGAGCTCCCAGACCTTAAGGATCATGGACTATAACCTGGAGAATTGATTTATTGGAAGAGGCATCAAATAAAAGACTCTTTGCAGCCCTGTTGGAAGGGACCATACCAGGTACTTTTAACCGATTCATGCACTGCAGAATCAAAAGGCTCATGGATTCACATTTCTCATTTACAAAAGGCTTCTCCACCTGAGTGGATTTCAGTTCCTATTTCTGATACCCGACTGCAACTGACCAATGCAAATATCTCCAAACCAGGAGGAGAAGCAGACGGCATCTGCTGTAGGCGGCTGCCCCAAGCCTCCAGACCAGGTCTGTATCCCGAACCTTGTATCTCCTTATTTAACCTTTGTTATGCTTAAACTGTATCCCTATTTTATAATTGTTCCATTTAAGGTTTTAAAATACTTTTTTTTAAAGATTTTATTTTTTTCCTTTTTTCTCCCCAAAGCCCCCAGTACATAGTTGTATATTCTGCGTTATGGGTCCCTCTAGTTGTGGCATGTGGGACACCGCCTCAGCGTGGTTTTGATGAGCAGTGCCATGTCCGCGCCCAGGATTCGAACCAACGAAACACTGGGCCGCCTGCAGCAGAGCGCGCGAACTTAACCACTCGGCCACGGGGCCAGCCCCTCAAGATACCTTTTTTTTAAAGATTTTATTTTTCCTTTTTCTCCCCAAAGCCCCCTGGTACACAGTTGCATATTTTTAGTTGTGGGTCCTTCTGGTTGCGGCATGTGGGACGCTGTCTCAGCATGGCTTGATGAGCGGTGCCACGTCCATGCCCAGGATCCGAACCGACGAAACCCTGGCTACCTAAGTGGAGCACGCAAACTTAACCATCCGGCCACAGGGCCGGCCCCTCAAAATACTTTTGATGCAGATCAAGGCTGCCCCAGGGAGAGAAGCCCAAGGCGTCCTGCCCTACATACTGATCTATCTCATCCTCCAGGAAGCATAGGACGTCCTGACCTGATTCAACCTGACTCATGTCCAAAGTTATAGAACCACCTGATAACCAGACCCCACCTGCCCTGATACCATTTTAACGACTTTTTTACATGATCTTTCCTTTATCTTGTAAAGAAATAACTCACATACCTATGCCTTATGAATTTAGCCCTACCCTCAACCTGTTGCAGCTCTTCGCTGCCCATGGGTCCTGTCCCCATGCTACTCCATGCTATTCTCTGAATAAAGGAGCACTACTACCAGAACTTGAGAGTCCAAGAAATCTTTCTTTCAACTCCTTGGCTCACAGAGCCCGCATCACTATCATACTTGATGAAAGTGACTGATTTGGAACAGACTGGTCTTGAAGGCCAGGCATTTATTGGGCGGCTCCTAATGGAACTCAGTGGTTATGTGGAACAAATCTCTGGCCTTGGCTACTGCCTGGATGGCTAAAACACTGCACCCTGAGCTTCCCTTGGATGCAGGGGTGGATTCAGACTGAGCTAATACCTGTTGCTAATCTCCCTCTTTTTAAGGTCAGATGGACTCATTCAGTGTTCCACTGGTATGGCCACTGAGCAGCTAGCTATGTTTGTTCCTTCTTTGAGGCTAGAAGATGTCATATCACATACAGAAGCCCTTAACAGTAGTCAAACAGGAATAGACTGAAATGTCTTTAATGAGAAAGGCTGTCCTTCAATAGAATGGCCTTAGATATTCTTACGGCATCCCAAGGTGGTACGTATATATCATTCAAACTGAGTGCTGTGTTTTTATACCTGAGGAATCTTCCAATGTGTCATCTTTTCTAAAGCACGTGAAAAAAGCAGGCGAATGCCTTAAGCGATCCTATACCTCGTCTTGATTTGATTAGTTGGCTCCCTTCCGAGATTGGCTTCCATTTGTGACCTGGATTAAAATTCCTATTTCTATTACTCCTTAGAATTCTTGTATTATTTATAATATTCAAACTAATTACTGTTTTCCCAGTGTTGTAAGACTGGAATGCGAGCTAGAGTAATGGTTGCTCAGCAACTTGAGATGGGTGATTGATCTTACAACCCTGGAAGAATCCCCTTTTCTTATTAAGGCTCAGACTAAGAATTCACCTTTAAGCTAATATTTAGAGTATTGGATTACCTGTTCTATAATTGTTATAAACAACATAACCATAGGAAGTCATGTAAAAGCACATGTGCAATGTTTGTGTGGTAATCTAAAAGTAACTGACAAATTACATAACCTATAAAACACTTCCCCTGTTAATATATACGTCTATCCACTGTATCTTACTATTTCCCCCCAACGTGTATAACTGGGCAAATCAATGAAACAAAAGCCTAGCGCCGAGGGACATGATGGACCCAGGGCAGGCAGCAATCACCCTGGCACAGAGGGACAATATTTTGATCAGCAATGCTTCCTATTGAAAGATTATTGACCAAAAGGGGAATATTGAGGTATAGGGGGTAACTATTCGAGTACAAAACTGATTCAGCTTGAACTAAAAAGCCTGACTTACGGCCTATCAAACATACGTTGTAGGTCTGCTTAACCATGAAGTAAAGAATGCACTCTCTTAAGATAAGAATGCAGGGGCCGGCCCGGTGGCCCAGCAGTTAAGTGCACACATTCTGCTTTGGCGGCCCGGGGTTCGCTGGTTCTTATCCCGGGTGCGGACGTGGCACTGCTTGGCAAGCTGTGCTGTGGCAGGCATCCCACATATAAAGTAGAGGAAGATGGGCACAGATGTTAGCTCAGGGCCAGTCTTCCTCAGAAAAAAGAGGAGGATTGGCAGCAGTTAGCTCAGGGCTAATCTTCCTCAAAAAAAAAAAAAAGATAAGAATGCAGACTTCCCCTCCTACCCCTTATTGGTAATGCCCTATTGGTAACGGCCGGATTGGTCCCTTCTCTGACCTCATGGTCATGTTGACCTGCTAACTTGCAACTGAATACCTCTTTGAAATTTCAATGGAAATGTATCCTGGGTGTGTTTAATGTATGTTCTTTGTTCTAAGAAGATATAAGACCGTACCGAAACCCATGCTTCTCCGGAACGCCTTCTAAGGTCTTTCTGGGTTATAATCTTCACTCTGGCTCAGCATAAACTCACCTCAATTTTGATTTATGGGTTGGTTATGGATTATTGGTGTCGACAACTTTCTGTTTTCTGCCATTCAGAGTCCCTTGGCCTTTCTGTGGCACAGCATCGCCACTCTCACTGCAGCTGTCCTACTGCTGACATCCCTGTGGCTTCTCAGCTTCTGCTCCATGGGTCCATGAGTTTCCTTGTCCACACAAGAGCCTTTGCTGTTCAAAGAACTCCCTGGCTCAATAAACGTCTCGTGGTCCTCTGCCAGCACTGCTCTGCCCTCCAACTTTCCATGCTGACAAGTCTTCCGGTTCTTCTTCAAGAAACCCCTTCTCTCAATGAGAGGGTTTTGTCCTTGATGGCACAATTGTCCATGGTAATCTTTAAAATAACAGCTTTAGTGAGATATAATTCGTATACCATAAAATTCATCCACTTAAACTGTACAATTCAATGATTTTTAATATATTCACAGAGTTGTGCAACCATCACCACAATCTAACTCCAGAACAATTTCACCATCCCCTAAAGAAGCCCTATCCCCATTAGCAGTCACTGTCATTGCTCCCCCAGCCCCCATCCTCTGGTACCCTCTCATCTGCATTCGTAGCAGCTGTTCGTGCATATCTATTGATGGGGTGGGTTTTCTGACCCTCATGCCAACTCTCAGCGCTTCTCCTGAGGTCCAACTTGGTCACACACAGGATCTCGTGGGTGCTCACAGTTCGCACCATTTTTCTCTCTATTAAACCTGTTTTTACTCAAAACTCTGAGAAAAGATATAATCCCAGGCAGTAGATTCACCAAGAAATGTAATCCCACCAGTGTCACCACTTGTAAGGACAGTTCCACCTCCTTTAATAAAACTGAACACTGACCTGCCAGGTAAACAGAGCTGCGTTCTGGCAGCTGGTACGGTTCTTGTGGGCTCAGAGAGGGAAGCACTCTGATCAGACTTCGGCTTTACAAAGGTCGCTCTGTCTTGAAGCGTGAGGGGTTGGGGAGGAGGGCAAGGCTACTGAAGGGAGACCCTGTCTGCTTTGTCCCAGCACCAGGCCTGAGCCTGGCTCGCATGGGCACTCAGTCAAAGTGGAAGGGAGGAGGGGAGCCAAGAGAGTGGGGGGCCTGGAATCCACAAGGGGAAAGTGTCGGGGGGCAGGAGGGAGTGTGTTGTGGTCACTCTACCGAAACAGGGTGGACCCCCACCCAAAATTCGGTTTGGCTATGGAGACTGATGGCACCACACCAACCAAGAGCTTATGAAAAGTTTCCCGAGGCTTTCTGGGGAGAGCAGGGCAGGCACCCAAGCTGGTTGGAAAATGGCTTGAGAGGGCCTGGAAAGGCGACTGGCAGGGCTCTTCGTCATGGCTGCACCTGGGGCCAGGGTGAGGGTTCCTGTGTGTGGTTCCAAGTCCCCTCTGGTGCCCAAGGAGGGAGCACCCAGGCTTTCTCATCAGCTTGCCCAGAAGTGGGGCATGAGGGGACAGGCAGGATGAGGCTTCAAAGCTGTCAGTGTCAGACATCCAAGTGCGGAGCCAGACCCTTTCTTACAGAGCAGTCAGCTGCACTGAGCACTGATGAGAGGAGGCAGTGCTGAGGTGGCACACAATCTTCACGGGGCCTATGGGCTAAATGTGTCCCTCCTGAACTCATATGGTGAGATCTGAAAGCCCAAGGTGATGGTATTGGGAGATGTTTGGGTCACGAGGCCCGCATGAATGGGGTCAGTGCCCTGATCAAGGAGGCCTGAGAGCTCCCTCCCCTCCCCACCACGTGACGACACAGCGAGAAGGTGACTGTCCGCGACCCAGAAGAGGCTCCTCACCGGAACCCAACCCTGCTGGCACCCTGATCTTGGACTTCCGGCCTCCAGAACTGTGAAGAAATAAATTTCTGTTGTTGATAAGCCACCCGGTCTGTGGTTTTCAGTTACAGCAACCCCAACAGACTAAGGCAAGGACTGGGGTGGGGAAGGGCAGTCTCGTGCAGCAGGGGCTGGATGCAGGGGGCTAAGGGCAGAGCAGATGGGAGGCCAGGGAGTCCGGGGACACAAGTGGCTTCAGAGACGTGGAGTTGAGAAAAGTGGGCTGGGCGGGCAGAGGGCAGGGGGCTGGGGAGGGGGACCAGGAGGGAGGATGGTGAGAGGGAGGAAGCTCGAGCAGCTGCCCGTGCTGGCCCAGAAGGTGCTGGGGGAGAGGGGAGAGGTGGGGAAGAAGAGGGGACAGTGGAGCGAGGTTCTCAGGTAGCAAGAAGGTGCCGAGAACAAATGGCAGGACTGACTCGGAGGAGGCTGCTCTTGGACTGCCTGCAGCTCAGGTGAAGGCCACAGGGGAGGAGCAGGCAGGGCGGGCGCTCTGGAAATCGCCCCCTGCCTTTGAAGACCACCAGGGCTTTCCCACTGCCCCGCCCGGGCACAGCCTTTTCTCTGCCCCTGGAATGCGTCTCCCCCTTCTCTGCCTTGTCTTTTGAGCTTCAGCCTGAGCCCCTCACTCGCTCACTCACTCACTAGATGACAGCGCCGTTGTGAGGAAGAGTCTGTGGGTCCCACGGCACAGAGGCGCGCAGTAAGGATTAGACAAGGAAGTGTTGGCAAATATCCTAGAATCCTCTTCTGATACGATTGTCCGCCCCAACTTAACCGCTGCACCTGGAGATGATCCCCAGGGGAGGTCAGGGGAGAGGGGGCGAGAGGGGGGATGCCACATTTGGGAGTGGTGACAGGTGGCAGGGAAGGGAGGGCCCCTGTGGTAGGTGTGGCTTGCCAGTGGGAGAGGAAGTACCACCTAGAGGTATGCTGGCTCCAATTGGTGGTGAGTGAATTATTCATTTACCAACCACTGCGCCCAGGCTGCCTGCCAGGAGGGTGCCCTGTGACCCAGGGCTTTAAAAATTAATGTGTTCATTGAGTCATTCCCTTGACTCACATTCACAGGCACCTATTACTTGCTGAGCCCAGACTTTTCCCACCACAAAAGGCCCAGGGGAGAAGGAGGAGTTCAAGCTTCGCTGTTTAACTGGCAAAAGAGTGGTGAGGGAGGTGACAGGCAGGCCATGGGCCAGGGCCAGAGGGAAGAGTGATATAATTTGGGTGTGTGCATGTGTGTGCACGTCTACACCCCTGTGTATGTGGGGGGAGTACCTGATGTGCATGTGTGTGCATCTGTTTGTGTGTGAGTGCATGGGGCTGTGTGTAGTGTGCACGGATGTGGGAAGCTTGGAGGCAGTGGTCCCATCCCCCAAGACCCACAGCCTCTTTAGGCGGGTGCTCCAGGCTCTCTGGGTTTCAGCCTTGGGCCAGGGAGAGGGTGGCGCTGCTCTGGCCTGGGGACAGACAGCACTGAGAGTGCTCAAGGCTTGACAGAGGCAGCAGCACAGGGGGCTGGAGGTCCTGAGCCCCTCCACACACGCACACATGTACGCTTGCACAAAGGTACTCAGCCCAGAGGGCCTGTGCCTTGCCTCAGACAGAAGGAGCTGGCGAGAAGGATGTAGGGCAGGAATTCCTTCACTAGGTGGAGCATGTGCAAAGACCCTGAGCTGGGAGACCACACCTTTAGGGAGTTACCCGAGGCCCTTACCACGAGTGGCAGAATGGTGAGACTCCGGGCTGGCCAGTCGACAGGGTGACTCCACAAAGGCCTTGGGCTTTATTCTGAGGTGAAGGGGCCCTGGAGAGGGTTAGGCAGGGCGGGCCCGTTCAGCCTTGCATTTTAGGAAGCTCACTCTGGTGGCTTGTGTTGTGGGCTGAACGGTGGCCCCCAAAAGATACCCATGTTCTCACCCCAGGAACCCATGAATTCGACTTTATTTGGCAAAAGGGTCTTTGCAGGTGTGATGAAGTTGAAGATCTCAAGTTGAGATCATCCTGGATGGCACAGGTGGGTCCTAAACGCAATGACAAGTGTCTTCTAAGAGACAGAAGAGGAGAGATATAGACATAGGGGAGAAAGCCATGTGAAGCTGGGGGCAGAGACCGGAGTAATGCGGTCACAAGCCAACGCATGCCCGGGGCCACCAGAAGCTGGAAGATGCAAAGAGGGATCCTCCCCTAGGGCCTCCAGAGGGAGCATCACCCTGTTGACTCTTTGATTTCAGACTTCTGGCACCCGGCACTGTAGGAGGATGAATTCCTGTTGTTTCAAGCCACCCCATTTGCGGTCATTTGTTACAGCAGCCCGGGGAAACTAACCCAGCTGGTGTGGAGAGAAGACAGGAGCCTTGAGGAAGGAGATCAAGGCTGTCCCGGGTGGCGGTGGGGTGGGGGGGGGGGGGGGGGGTGGAAACATCAGGATCGTCCCTGGGGTCCAGTCACCAGGGTCCAGTCACTCCGGCAGAAGGGCTTGGGAGCAGTGGCTTTTTCCTCCCAAAGTTCCCAGCCCTCTCACATCCCAGCAACTGTTATCAGAACTGTCCCTCCCTAGCTTGTTTCTACATCCCTAACGCTTGATGCACAATTTCCCGCTTGTGGAAGACTTAAACAAAATGTGGGATGGCAGTGTGAACAGGATATTCAACAACCTTCATTCAGCAAACACTTATTAAGCTCCTACTGTGTACCAGCCTGGAAAGGCGAGCAGAAACCAGATTCCCAAGGGACGCAGGGCCGCTGGAAAACCCAGAGACCAATACCCTTCATGCCCTCATTCTGTGCACAGCGTTTCCTTCGGGGCGCTCGGGCAGACCTGGATTCGGGTTTTATGAATTCTGACACGGAATCACACGCCTTCTGTCGGGAGCCGAGACGCCTCAGCTTGAGCTTTCGTACGCGCCCCTCGCCCAGGGCTTGGCAGACGCCGCCAACTGCCCCCGTCCTAAACTACGCTGGGCCACCAGTCTGGAGCGACACCTCGCTGGGACCGCAGGGACTTGCAGCTCAAGCGCACCTCCGTGCCCTCGCGCCCCAGCCCCAGTCCCGAGACCTCGCTGAACCCTCGCGGAGTGGCCCGGCCGGTTGCGCCCAGGGTGCTGCGCGTGACCTCCGGGGTGGGCGGAATGGCCCCGGGGCCGGAGCGCGAGGTTCCCTCGGGCGGGGCGGCGGGCGGCGTCCCGGGAGGAGGCCGGAGGCGTCCAGGGGCGGGGCGGGCCACGCAAACCGCCCGGCAACGTCGGCCTCTGCGTCTGCGCCTGCGCATTGGGCCGGGCCCACCCCGTGCGCGCAGCCGCGCGCTCACCCGAGGGAGGGAGGGGGAGGAGGGGGAGGGGAGGGGAGGGGAGGGGAGGGGAGGGGACGGGCGGGCCGGCCGGGGGGCGGGGGCCGGCGGGGCGGGGCGGGGCTGCCGCACCCGCCGCGAGGACCCCCGGAGCCGGCAGCGGCGCTCTGGGGGCGCTGCTCCTTCGGGAGGGCGGCCGGGCCGCGGAGCCGGCCCCATGGAGGCCGTTGGCCCGCAGAGCTGTGCAGGAGGGGACGTGGCGCGGGGCGCCGAGGGGCGGCCGGCCCCCGAGGCGAGGGTGCACTTCCGAGTGACGAGGTTCATCATGGAGGCAGGTAACCCCGGCCGGGGAGAGGCGGGCCCCGCGCGGGCTGGACCGGCTGGCCGGGGCCGCCGAGCCGCGCTTTCCCCGACCCCGCCGTGGGAGGGCCGGGCCTCCGGGACGGCGACCCGCTCCCCGAAGAAGGCCCCACAGGACGCGGCGCGGGCGCGGCTGGGCGGAGGGAGAGGCCGCCGGCTCGAGCGGGGGCCCGGAGGGAGGCCCGGCCTCGCCGCCGCGCCCTGCGTCCCGGGCCGTGGGCTGCGGGCCGCCGCGGTCACTGCCACGGCGGGGCTGGCGCGCAGGCCCTGGCAGAGGGCTGCCGAGGCCGCGGCCCCGCTGGCAGGCGGCCACCCCTGTCTCCCAGCCTGCGGGGACACTGCGTGGCGTTCGGGCTCACGGAACCTCTCGGAGCCCGCCGTTGGTGAGGCTCGTGACCAGTCGTGCTGGGGAGGTCCCGTCGCCCCGAGCCCCGGGGCGGCTCGCGTTCGGAGGCCCGCCACGCTGTGCGCACTGGGGTCGGGCGCCCGGCTCTCCGGCTAGGCGAGGCAGCCTAGCGGATCCCGGTAGAAACATTGTTTCTCTGTCAATAGTATCTGGCTCGGCCGGCAGCCGCTTATTTCCGATCTTTGTTACTTTGTTACTCCGAGGCAGAGGGGTTTGGGTGAGTCTGCTTTCAAGTCAAGGTGGGCCGCGTCTGCGGAAATAGTGCAGGACCGTTAATCCCAGTGATTTGTACATTTAATTTCCAAGAAGAGTTGTGAAGTGTAGAAGGAAGGATGGCAGTGTCCCCTCGTATGCTGCCACCCATCTGCTCGGAGGGTCCGCGTAAACCAGGGAAGCTAGTCGTCCTCTGAGGGAGGCTTTGCTGTGTAAAACGAGACCTGGAGGGCCACGTGCAGCTCTACGACCTTATCTGACATCTCTGAAAATGCGGTCCGTGCAGGAACTGTGTATGTAACTGAAGTTTAAACCTTGAAACGCTAAAAGGTCTTTAGGTATCACTTTTAAAAGACTTGTTTACAAAGTGTATTGCATATACCCTCGCCTTCTGCGCCAAGCTAAATACTAGTCCTCTCAGGATCTTCCCATCCTAATCCCTGGGATCTGTGGCTCTTACCTCATGTAGCAAAAGAGATTAAGTATCTTAATATGGGGGAACTCTCCTCGATGATCTGGTGGGCCCCATGTAGTCACACCATCCTAAGAGAGAGGCCGGAGGAGTGACAGGCAGAGGAGAAGTCTGGGTGGTGAGGGAAGCAGAGGTGGAAGCTGCTGCACCACTGGCTTTAAGATGGAGGGAGGGGCCACGAGCCAAAGACTGCAGGCATCTCTAGAAGCAGGAAAAGGCAAGGGAACAGGTGCTCCCCTGGAGCCTCCAGAAGAACCAGCCCTGCTGACACCTTGAGCCTAGGCTCCTAAGACTCATTTTGGACTTCTGACCACCAGGATTGTAAGAGAAAATAAAGGTGTGTTGTTTGAAGCCACTGAGTTTACGAAAGTCTGTTCGAGCAGCCCTAGGGAACTAATGTACCTTCTTAGGTGGCGGATGTTGAGTGGAATCCTAAAGATTGTTGGTTGCTTGTTCTCCACCTTCTTCTTTCAGCCTATTGCAGGTCATGTAAACTTCGCTTGCTAACCTGGCCACTGTGAATCTGTTTTGGTTCTGTGACCCGATGCAGTGCTTTCCTTAGCTGCTGTCTGGGGCTGGGGGCGGAGGATGGGCTTTAACTCCCAAATCACACCACCGAGCTCTGGTTCTTTGAGTTCTGTCCCCTTTTCAGCATGGCAGGCTTCCTCCCTGGTGCCTGGCTGTGGCCATGGGCTCTACTTTTCTCCTGCTCTGCCCTGGGTTGCCTTTGGCGGTCACCATGCTAGCTTTTCCTGCTTTTTCTAATCTACGGACTAGGAAATCATTGCTGAGCATAATCTTGACCTGTAGCATCAGGACTGTGGTGTCTGATGCTCAGAGGCCTTTGTTCCCTCTTGTCATCTTGGGAGGATTTTGGTTAGGTGAGCTGCAGGGGCAGGGGCAACCTCTAGTTAAATGTTTGCTAAGGCAGAAACAGACACACAGCAGTGTGTGGTCCTTTCCCAGATGTTGTGCAGAAGCCGATACGCCCAGTGCTAACTGAGCAGTAGTCTGAGCCTTCCCTCTCCTAGTATGGTCTGCACATCTGTAGCTAGAGCACGACCTGGGGCCTTGGTAGAAGTGTGGACTCTGCAGAGCCACTGAAGGAGGTGCTGCCTTTGAGCCCCCCCCCCCGCCAGGGGCTGGTTAGTCCTTTAGAGTCTGAGAAGCCTGCCTCTAAACCCCTCCGTAGAGGACCCAGTGAAAGACCCACTGCCACTGCCAGCCAGGCTCCAAACTCTCGGTCCTGTCTGAGCAGGGATGCGCACCCTTGGGGCCCAGCACAGCGGCTCCCCTCACCCTTTCACAGTGGGGGAGCACTGGGTTTAAGTCCTCTCCTGCCTGCTTTCTCTCGGTAGGTGTCAAGCTCGGGATGCAGTCCATTCCCATCGCCACTGCTTGTACCATTTATCATAAGTTCTTCTGCGAGATCAACCTGGATGCCTATGACCCCTACTTGGTTGCCATGTCTTCCCTTTACTTGGCCGGCAAAGTGGAGGAGCAGCATCTGCGTACTCGTGACATCATCAACGTGTCCAACAGGTAACAGCTTCTGGGCGTCTACCCCGATGGGAGGGCAGAGAAGGGTCCCACTGGGCCTGCCCTCCAGACTCTAGTAGTCAAGCTCGGAAGGAAGCACCTGAGTGGCCTTGAACCAGGCCGGAAGCACTAGCAGCAAAGGCGAGAACGAGCCTGGTGGCAGAAGCCCAGGGGCGTCTGTGGGAGAGAAGCTTGGGCCAGAGGGAGTGTGGAGGGGGGTGGGTAAGAGAGGGTCACTGGGGTGGGTGGGAGCACAGCTGGAGCAGAGGGGGCTTGGAAAGGTGTATCAAAGAAGATTCATCTGGAATCTTGGACAGGACAGATGGAATCAGTTGGGTTCTGTGGGCCCTGCAGGTCAGCCTGCCATGCAGGAGAGGGTGTAGAGCCAGCTGGGCAATCGTCTTATTTAAATGCTGTGAGAAACTGAGTCAGAGTTGGTAAGGAGTGTCTCTCACCCCGGTGTGTGCACAGTTGTCTGTGTGCAGCAGCCCTGGGCCCAAGCAGCCATGTTCCTGATGGGGAAGGACATGGAGGCTCAGCCAGCCAGGCAGTCTGTGCCAGGCCTAGGAGAAAGTTCCTGACTAACGGCACGTCATAGCCTTTTAAGGAGCTCTAATCATTAGGAAAGAAAACTATTTTGGCTTCTTCTCTTTTAATCAACAGATAACGGATGAAGCACTCCCCACCCCCTAAGCGTGACAGGTCCATGGTGTACAGTGAAAGACTAAGAGAAAAACAGAAGAGAGGCCTAAGGGTGGGCAGCTGGGGTCCCCCCGTAATTGCTGGGTCTCCAGCAGGAAGGCTGCAGAAGGGGAGATTGTGTGGATCAGTAATGAGATGTGGGCACCCGGCTGGGGTTCTGTGGGGAAACTGGAAGACGAGTAAGGAGCTAGGAAGGCTGAGTCATCGGCAGAGGATTTTGATCACTTGAGTGTGAATCCTGTTCTCGTACATCTTGATGATCTTGGGTGGGTGGGAAGGTTGTGGATATATCTGGTGTAAATAAGGACAGAAAGATTTGGAACGAAGGAAAGACAATCTGCGAAACGTGAAGCTGAAATACATTTACTCTTTTGGATACATCATCCCCACGATATGTTTAGATCCCCTCCTTGAGCCCAGAGTGAGTGCCCTGGGCATTGCCACCCCAGGTGATGAAGACTGTCCTGCTGCCAGGCTGACTGTAACGGGAAGCATGACCAACCCGGCGTGCCAGAACTTCTGGTTCTCCTGGAGCAATTGCGGAGAGCCCATCTTTACACTGGACATCTTGCTGAGTGATATGGGGCAGCCCAGTGGGGCTAGAACTAGAAGCTGGCATCTTTCTTCTGTTGGTTTTGGTTTTTATCCTGAACACTATACGTGTGGACAAAGAGGGACTTACACAGAGGGAGAAGGGCCCGATGTTAGTCTGTGGCCAGAGGACACTGGGGTTTGTATCTGGGCATCGTGGGACTTACGGGACTCTTCCTCAGGGCCCCTCTCTGGTCGCCTTAAGCATGGTCGTTTCTCCGCAGGTGCCTTCACCCAGGCAGCGAGCCCTTGGAGCTGGACTCCCACTTTTGGGCGCTCCGGGACAGCATCGTGCAGTGTGAGCTCCTCGTGCTGAGAGTTCTGCGTTTCCAAGTCTCGTTCCAGCACCCACACAAGGTGCGTGCTGGGGAATTGACAACTGTGTCTTCAGGCACAAGCCTCTGTTTTTCATCCTGAAAGTGCACCCCTCTAACCCCCATGAGCACATGGGCTCCTGACTGCTCCTGGTGCGGGGCTTGGGCGCCCTCTCCTGGCCTGCTGCGGGCTTCCCTCAGGCAGTTCTGATTTCAGCATCTGCCTTTTCGGCTCGCCTGGCTGTGGCCACAAGCTGGAGTCTGGGCGACCCTCTGAAGCAGTTCCTGTGACTGGTATAGTCTGTGTGCTCAGTGAGCCGCAGGGGAACAGGGCTGGTTTCCTGACCTTCCCGAGTCCCTGTCACCAAGAGTTGGTGCTCTGCCTTGGAGCTCGCATGCAGCTCCACTGTGCTTAGAAACCCCGCACAAAGCCAAGTTGCTCGAGTTCAGTAGCACACTTTAACTGCTAGGAACATAAGGGCCCAACAGAAGAACTGTTTCCAGCAGCAGCAAAGGGACACGTGAAACCCTTGGATGTCATCCTTTGGGGGCCCCAGGCCCCTGTGCAGGCAGCCTGGAAGGGTGGCCTGCAGAGAGAGCGGGGGGGAGGGTGTGTGTGTGTGTGTGTGTGTGTCACATCCGGCTCTGTGCCAAGATTTTGTTTGTTTTTCACTGAAATTTTCATTGAGGTGATTGTCGACTTACAAGCAGTCAGAGGAAATAACAGAGACCACATTTGATATGGAGCCTTTGCCCAGTCTCCCCAAATGGAAACATTCTGTAAAACTTGAATACAATGGAACAGGCAGGGTGTTGGCATGGATGCAGTCCCCCTGGTTCGGGTGGTTACTTGGTTGTGTGCTGTGCCTGGGAGGTGCTATGCAGTTGTATCACGTGTGTATCTTTTTGTATCCACCACCACAGTGAAGATACAGAATAACTCCCTCACCTCAGCGGTCCTTCATGTTGCCTGTTTTATAGTCTAACTCCCATCCTTCTAAACGCCTTCCTAAATCCCTGAAACCCCTGGTGGAGATTTCGAAACCCTTGTGTTTTCGGTCGGCAAGATGGTTGACAAACACCCAAGGGGAAGGCAGGAGTCGCCCTGGCTCTGCCGGGGGCAGTCACGGCACTGAGTCTGGGGAGGAACAGTGCTCAGCTGGCCTCGGGGACTGTTGGGCTGGAGAGCGGAGCTCCTCATGGCCAGGAGTCCGGCAGCTCTCCCTTTGCTCTGGGTTAGGATGGGCTGGAAAGCAGCCAAAGAACCGTTGCCTCCTCCAGGCTGGAGTCCCAGGTCCATGTGTTCGGGCCACTCGTGTGGGCTCAGCAGTGTGTTCAGTAGAGTGTGAGTTTTGGGCAAAGCAGCTGCCTTCCCGGAGCGGGAGCTGGCAGACGGCTGAGCTGGAAGGTCGTGAAGAGTTGTCAGCCGAGGACGGCACTGCTGGGGAACGCAGTCCCCGGTCTCTAGTCCTGAAGGCAGGCGTCCTGTGACCACTGGCCCCAGCCTTGGGCTGGGTGCAAGGGCACACTGTTCTGTTCTGCAGATAAGGCTGCTGTTTCTGGAGCTTTTCTTTGAGTCGGGCAAGGGGATGAGCAGAATGATTTCCGATGGTGGCCAGAGCAGGGCCACGTGATGGAAAAGGATTGAGGTGGGGGTGGCCATCCAGAGTGGCCCAGGCAGGTTTCAGGAGCTGGGCCTGGAGGATGAGAGTGGGTGGGCACGTGGGGACTGGAGTGGGCATGAGATGATTTCAGGTGGAGGCAGCAGTACGTGCCATGGCCCTGAGGTGGAGCGCGCCTGGTGCCTTCAAACACAGCGGGAGGGTGAGGTGAGGGCGAGGCAGGGCTTGGAGGCCAGTGGAAGGCACTGGGGCTTTTTCCTAAGTGACACAGGGAGCTGTTGGAGCGTGTGGACAGGGAAGTGACTCGATCCCATCTGTGTTTTGTACACATTGAGACAGCTGAGGGGAGAGTGGCTGGCGGGTGGAGGGGCCACCGTGCCTCGCAGTGAGGAGGCAGGCAACCGGGGGCCTGAGCCCCGAAGGCCAACTGGCTGACTGGCATGTCTTTGCAGTACCTGCTCCACTACCTGATTTCCCTCAAGAACTGGCTGAATCGTTACAGCTGGCAGCGGACCCCCGTCTCCGTCACTGCCTGGGCCCTGCTGCGGGACAGCTACCACGGGGGGCTGTGCCTCCGGTTCCGGGCTCAGCACATAGCCGTGGCAGTGCTCCACCTGGCCCTGCAGGCCTATGGGGTCGAGGTGCCCGCCGAGGCTGAGGCCGAGAAGCCATGGTGGCAGGTGAGGTGACTGCTCAGTGCACTGGCGTGTGTCCCCCTTTCCATTGCCTAAGGACTTTCGGAAGTTCCTGTACCTGGTGTTCGTGTTTCTTTGTGGTAATTATCCACAAAGAAAGATGTGGGCTACTTGGGGATGGAGAAGCTTGCAGATGCCCTGTCACAATAGTCTAAGGCAGAACTTGTTCCGCTTGGCATTGTGGACACTGTGGCCGGATCAGTGTCTGTGCCGGGCCATCCTGGGCACTGTGGGATGCTGAGCAGCATTGCTGGCCTCCACCCATCAGATGCCAGGAGCACCCTCTCCACCAGTGATGACAGCCAAAATGTCTCCACACATTGCCAAATGTCCTGGGGTGGGGTCGCCTCCAGTTGAGAACCACTGAGCTCAGCCAAGCACTTTTATTGGCTTGAGTGTGAGCTTGTTGCAGATCAGAGGTTAATAAACCTGGCTTCACATCAGAACAAGTACAGTCTTGCATCATGACGTGTCGGTCAGCGACAGGCTGCTTACACGACGGTGGTCCCATGAGATTAGCACCATGTAGCCTAGGTGTGTAGTGGGCTGTACCATCTAGGTTTGTGTAAATGCACTCTGTGATGTTCACACAATGACAAAATCGCCTAACGATGCATTTCTCAGAACGTGTCCCCGTCGTTAAGTGACGCAGGACTGTGTAACGGGTGCTCTAAAAACATGGAGGCCGATGGACAGGTAGACAGGTGATAGCTATAGATAGATGCTGGATAGATCGGTAGGGGGTGGATGGGGGGATGGACGGATAGATGGGTGGGTAGAGAGATGAGACTGATGAGTGATTGATGGATTCCCCGGCCTCCTCCAGACCTACTGAATCCAAAGCGTAGTTTGTAGAGAGCCAGTTGAGATCTGTCTGTCGGAAGGGCGTTGCTCAAGGACTTCTGCAGTCCTGTCCGATTTTCCCTGAGCAGTCCCCCTGCTTCTCAAAATAATGGAATTTAGGGATCATTTTCTGTTTTTCCTTTCCCATGCTTGGAGTTTGCTCTTCCTTTCTCATAACACCTTATTGTCTGGCCTTGTCCTAGAATGAGCTTCTACGTAAGCTGACTTTGAGATTACTGAAGGTTTCTCCTTTTTGTGCCCCACCCCTCTCCTCAAACCCACAGTGGCCAGAAATCTAAAATGTGTCACCTGTTTCCTGAACTGAGGGTGCCCCCTTGGTGCCTTTCTGGGCCCAC
>NC_060276.1:2014294-2016200 GCF_021613505.1 Equus quagga
AACTTGGGGCCCCCCCCTTGTCTCTTCCGGCGCCCCCCCCGCCCCCCCCCCCCCCCCCCCCCTTGCCCCACATGGTGCCTCACCCTTTCCTGATGCTCCCTCCCCCTGGCCTGCTTGCCCTCCCTGGGAGACCACAGCGTTTCCTCCTCTTTGCTTTGCTGTCCTTTATTGCCTGTCTCATCCCCCACACAGCAGACTAAGCGCAGAGACAGGGTCTTGTCTGCTTCATCACCTGCCCCTGTCCGGTGCCTGGACCGGACACACAATCGGTGCTCACGTGTCTTTGAACAAACGCATCTGCAGCCCCCATCTCAGGGCAGACGCAACCCCCTGGGAGCAGTGTTGGGGTGAAAGGGCCTCTGTGTGGACAGAAAGGATTGTTCCATACTGGGGATTCTTGGGGACTTCTAGATCATGTGACTGCAGTGTCCCTGCTCTGTTGGAATCTGGTGGTGGCAGAAGGGGCTCCCCACTGCGCAGCCCTGCTCTCTGAGGGCATCTGGTGGGCATGGTGGCCCCTGTTCCTCGGCTGCTTGCATCTGTGATGTCGTGCTTTGTTCCCCATCGTCCGTCGCGGCTCTCCCCCATGTGTCTGCCTTTCTGCCCTCCTTTCTCGTCACTGGGTGGCACTGCGCCGCCGCTGCTTCCTGCTTTCGGCCTCCTGACAGAAGAGCGTCGGCAAGCAGCGATGCCATGGGCCAGTTTTCTGGGCAACACAGACTTACCTGGTAATTGCTAAAACTTGGAAGAAGTGGCCCCTTTTGGAGTAGCACACTCATATTCACCCAGCTCTTCACCTTTTCTGGAAGGCTCTGGGCTGCGTGCACCAGGAGTGTCCAGAATCCTGGCAGCCTTTGGGCTTGAGAGGTGCTCCGGCCAGCTGCCTTGCGATGAGTGGCTCCCGATGGCACCCCTGCCTGCCCAGCCCTGGGACGCTTATGTGTGATTTGCGAAACCCTCTTCCTCCTCGCATGCTCTCGGCCGCCACTCCCTGCAGCAACCGCCTCTCTGTTGTCGCTTGTCTGCTGTGGGCTGGGGCTTTGCCGTGCTCGTCAGGAGACTTGGCAGAGCTTGTTGTGTTTCCCTGCCAGAAGCCTGCCTGCACGCAAGCGCGCTAGCGGCAGGGCCAGCCTTTGTGCCAAGCTGGGTTGGGCCTCTGGGTGGACGAGGCGCTGACTCTAAAGCAGTAGCGCGTGTCAGAGTTTCCCTCCTTTTTAGAGCTGAATACTATTCCAGGGGATGGATGGACCACATTGTGTTTGTCTATTTCTCCATAAATGGACACTTGGGTTGCTTCCACCTTTTGGCCGTGGACTACTTTGTATTTTTAATGGTCATTTCTCAGCTTGGGGTCTCTAGGAGCACACAGATAGTGGAACCTGATGAACAAACCCATATTTCTGAAATATTTCTTTTCCACCTAGAGTCCAGGGTGAGTCAGCCAATCTTCCTGAGCTCTGGCTCAGGGTTTGCAGGTCACTGTCTCCCACCTAAGGTGGTCGCCTGTGGAGGGTCCTAGCTTTCTTTGAGGGCTGTGGACATGGAAGGGATGGACTCAAGTCCAGTTTTTGCCCTGGCTCAGCCCAAGGCCTTGACCCTTGTGGTACCTTGGTTCCCCAGGCAGCAACCCCTGGGCCCAAAGGGGCTACGGCATCCAATCGAGGGATCCTTGTTTTGTTTTTTACTTCCCATGTGGTCAGGGGACCCCAAGAGCAGCCTCAGGCCTGATGCTTCACTAGGAGGACTCTCAGAACTCAGAAAAGCCATTGTCCTCGTGGTTATGGTTGTTCTGGTTAATTACAGTGAAAGGATACAGGGTGAAACCAGCAAAGAGAAAAGGGGCGGTTGTAGGGCAGGTTCGGGAGAGACCAGGCAGGAGCTTCCAGGTCCCCTGCCAGTGGAGTTG